>NW_026868949.1:65482-127521 GCF_020745735.1 Hemiscyllium ocellatum
GCCCCAGTTATTTCCTCCCTCCCTTCCTCAATAATCTGAGGTAGATGTTGTCAGCCTTTCTGCGGCAATCACGCATGTAAATAGAGTCAATGGTTGGGAGATTGAGTCCGTTATTGTCTTGGCTGTGAACACAATCTTCTGTAATTTCTGTTGGTCCTGGGGCAGGCCATTACGCACCCGGACAGTACGTTCACAATAGTGCTATTGCAGAAGTCGTGCATGCAAAATATCCTGAGGCAAGTGAGGAAGGAGAGACGTTTTTGAGACATCTTGACTGTCACACGTATGTGTGAAATCCGGGTAGGTTGCCAGAGTATCATCACTCTGAGGGACTTGACGCTCTGCACTCTCTCGACCGTTGATGTAGATAGGGGTGTGTTCCCTCCGTTCGTTCTAAAGTCAATGATCAATTCTTTACTTCTGCCGAATTGAGAGGGAGGTTATTATCATTCCATCATGCAACCAAACTCACGATCTCCTTTCTGTGTTCAGCCTCATCATTGTTTGATATCCCTCCTGTTTTGGTGATGTTATCAGCAAACTTACAGTTGGCATTATTTGGAACTTGGCAACACAGCCACGTGTGTACCGGCGTACAGTCAGGGGCTGAGGGACATAGTCGTGTGTATCTATAGGGAGTACAGTGGGGGCTGAGGACACGGCAGTGTGTGTACAGGGAGTACAGTAGGGGGCTTATGACAAAGTCGTGTGTGTACAGGAGTACAGAAGGGGACTGATGACAAAGCCATGCGTGTACAGGGAGTACAGTAGGGGAGTGATGACATAGCTGTGTGTGAACAAGAAGTACAGGAGCGGGCTGATGACACAGCTATGTGTGTACAGGGAGTACATTTGTGGGCAGAGGGCACATCTCCTTATGTACAGGCTGCACAGTCGGGGTGAGGACACAGCCATGCGTGTACAGGGAATACAGTTGGGGGCTGAGGGTCCCTGCCGTGGTGTACAGGAATACAGTTGGGGCTGAGGGTCCCTGCCGTGTGTGTACAGGGAGTACAGTGGGGGGCTGAGGACACATCCTCCAAGAGCTCCAGTGTTGAGTGTTATTGTGGCGCAGGTGCAAATACCTATCTTCACAGATTGTGGACTGTTGGTCAGAAACCGGGGGATCCAGTTGCAGAGGGTGGAGCCGCGACTAAGGTCACAGAATTTTGAGATCAGTCTGGAGGGGATAATGATATTTAAGGTGGAGCTGTCGTCAATGAGCAGGAGTCTGGTGTAGGTGTATTTGTTGTCCAGATGTCCTAGGGATAAGTGCAGGGCTCGGGATATGGCATCTGTTGTAGACCCGTTACATCAGTCGGCATATTATAGGGGATCAAGTCAGGCTGGGAGATTGGAGGTGATGTGGGCCATAACCAGCCTTTCAAATCACTCCATGTTCATTGAGGTTAGAGCCATCGGGCGGTAATCATTCAGTCATTAAAGCATGAGATTTCTCACTTACAAGGTTGATGTTGGTCTTCTTCAAGCAGGTTGGGACTTGAGCTTGTGGGAGGGAGAGTCTGAAATTGTACGTGAATACCTCTGCCAGTTGGTTCTCACAGGATCTGAATGCACAGCTGGGAATACTAACCAGGCACGTCGCTTTCCATGATTTGACCTGTAGGAAGAGTATCATGCCTACAGCGGTGACAGCTGGCACAGGTACATCCGAGGCTGTCGGGGCAGGTTTCAGCCTGGGAGTCACACAGTTATTCATCATAGACATCCCGTCGCCGACCTCCCTCCATTGTCATCAATACACAGTGACATGGTTGGTGTGAGCACCACTCAGTTAGTGTTGAGATGGAGTAACATCAATAGACTGTGATTGTGCGCCATAATGAAGTAAAGTCACAACAAAAGGGGATAGGGTGTGCTTGTATTGAGAGTCAGTGGTGCAGGGAGTGAAGACTTTACAGGTGTAATTCAGGTCAAGCCACTACTTCAACCTGAATTGAGTCAAGCACCTTGACTGTTGTGCCTTATAGATGGTGGACGGTCCTTAGAGAGCCAGGAAATGTATTATATTTGAACAAACTGAACAAAGGACTTGAGGGCAGTTTTGCTAAGTTTGCAGATGGTGTTGAGGAAGTGGGGAAGCTGCAGAAAGGCTTGAACAGTTTAGGACTGTGGGAAAACACGTGGCTGATGGAACACAATATGGGAAGTTGTGAACATATGGAGTTTGGTAGGCAGAATAGGGGAGAAACTATGTTCTAATAGGATCCATTAAATCTGAAGCACAAAAGCATTTGTAACACTCGTCCTCTCTTATGGTTAACGTGCATGTTCAGTTGGCATTTAGGAAAGCAAAAGCAATGTTCGCATTCATTTCAAGAGAGCAAGAATGCAAGACGGGAGACATACTGCTGAGAATGTAATGGGCTATGGACCGACGGCATTTGGCCAATTGTAACTGTTTTGAACACTGTTTCTGGAGAAAGATCTGCTGGTGTTGGAGGTGATCCATCCTGGAGATGACGGCTTGTCATATGAGCGGCAATGTGTGTACATGATGGAATGTAGAAGAATGGTGGAGGGTGGGGGGCTCTGATTGAAACAAATGGATTACTAAAAAGATTGACACAGTCAGTGTGTAGAAGATATTTCCACTTTTCATAGAGACAATGACAAAATGGCACAATATCAGAGTGAAGGAATGGGCTGAATGGCCTAAATCTATTGCCAAATCTCATGCCGTTTAGGTCATTGGGTCTATTATTCAATGTAGAATTGTAAGTCTCTGACCTGCTCTTGTAACCCTTGTATTTGAATGCTGATTTGAATTCACGTTCTGGTCAATGGTAACCCCTGTGATATGGACGGTGGTAAGATTCAGCGTCAGCCAGTATTCCATTAATATTTTGAATATGAGCTGCTTTCAGTGAGTCTCATCTGGCGGGAGTCATTCTCACTAGGATGATTGTCATTTTCTGCCTGGTATTTTCGATGGATTGATCTTGTTACGCCAGTATTGTTGATTTTACTAAAACAGATGCAATTTACCACAACACTCAGTAACAAAAAGTCATCGAATACTGAACAACCTTCTAATAACCGAAAAGTCGAAAATGTTCAATATTAGAAAGAATATTTTCCTGTTCGTGTTCAAATCAGATAACCTGTCCCATCAAGATTCTCAACTTGGACCTATTTTTTAAAAGTCTTTTTTGGATGTGGGCATCGCTGGGTGTGCCCAGCATTTCTTGCACATCCCCAGTTGCCCTTGAGAAGGCGGTGCTGGGCTTCCTTCTCGAACTCCTGCAATCTACCTGCAGTGCTGTGACCCACTAGTGATTAAGGAGTGAATTCCAGTGTTTTCACGCAGCAACAGTGAAGGAACGGCGATATATTTCCAAATCAGTGTGTTGACTGGTTCGGAGGGGAATTTGAAGTTTATGGTGTTCCCAAAAGTCTGGGAACGTCCCAGTCTCCTCCTCAGCCTCAGTTCAAATCTTGAATAAACCATCATTTGTGCCTTTGTTAATTCCAGATACATCTGTTTCATGTCCCATTCTAACCACGTGTCCATTGCAAAATAATTGCACTTGAGATGTTTAACTTGTTCTCTGCACAAAATCTGAAAGATGAGCAGACAGGGTATGGTGGGTCACGTCATTGGCTCGTATTCTAGAACCACAGAATGATACTCTGTTGATATCGGCTTGCCTTATGCACATGAGAGAGGGCAGTGGGTCATCCTTCCTTGGTCAAGTCTCTGTTTAATTGCAAACCCACGACAATTTGTTTTACTATTTATTGTCCTGTGGAACAGCTGAACCAGCCACTCAGTTCAAGATCGGCATAAATGCTGGCCTGACCATGGCTGCACACATCCCGTGAGGGCAGAACAAAAGGAAAGGTAGCTTCCTTCCTCTGCCTGCTTCCCATATTCCAACGGCTCATTTCCATTCAGGTAGGTAGCCATTCACTGTATTAGATGTATTCTTTGTGACTGAGTCTCTCCCAAGAGTGATGTCCATCTCCTTGGGCACCTCTGGTGCTGGCTTTATTAATGCTGACCAACAGATTTAAGGATGTTTTTTTAAATTCTACTTCAGTGGCAGTGCATTGTAAATGAATTGTTTCCTATGTAACACGAAAGAAATACAGCCAGCTAATTGAGGGAAATGAATTATTGTGATCAAACCTGTGAATGTTGTTGAGGCAGTATTTTGGGTATTGTGGACACATTTTCTTTCCATTATGTGGACTGATCTCCTTTCCACAGAGAGAGTGAAGAGGAGTTCCACCAGATTAATCCCTGTAATAATGGCATCATGAGGAGTGCGCGAAGGTTGATCTGTAGCACTGTGAGAGAACAAGAGGTGATTGAACTGAACCTGAGAGGGATGGACAATCACTCCTTATATTTTAAACAAACAAAGCGAATGTGATAAATTCCATGATTGCTATTTCACTCAGGATGCATGATTCAGGAGAGCTTAAGTGCCTAGACGGACGTTACGTCCACCCACCCCAACCCCTACTCTCCATTGAGAGAGTCGGAGATGTCCAATTTTTGAATAAACTCTCCCCAAATTAATACAGTGCAGTTGGTGTGTGATCCTGCACTGAATGTTACATTATCCACCACCACGACAGCCGCCACAACACCTTCATTCTAAAACAGTTAACTATTCCCAACAGCTTATGACCTTCATGAAGAACATGAATCTATCTTTTCAGAAATGCAAGGTACTTCCTTAAGGTTTAGGCCAGAAGGCTATAAGACATTGGAACATAAATTAGGACAGTTAGCCCATCGGGTCTGCTCCGTCATTCAATAATCGCTGATAGGTTTCTCAAACCCATTCTACGACCTTCTCCCCGTAACCCTTCATCCCCTGGATAATAAAAAACTATCTATCTCCGTCTCAAATATACTCAATGACCTGCCCCTACAGCCTTCTGTGGCAATAAATTTCAAAGATTCACCCTTCGATGGTTCAATAACTTTGTCCTGATCACTGTTCTAAAAGGTGTTCCCTTTCATCTGAGGTTGTGCCCTCGGATCCTAGTCCAATGGAAACATCTTATCAACATCCACTCTCTCCAGGTCATTCAGTATTCTGTCTATTTTAATGACATTCCCTCTCATCCTTTCAACCTTTATCAAGTATGGACCCGGAGTACTCAAACATTCCTCATGCAATCAGCTTTTCATTCCTATGACCATTCTCGTGAAAATCTTCTGAACACGCTCCAGGACCAGTACATCCTCCCTGAGGTATGGAGCTCAAAGATGAGCACAATACTCCAAATGTTTTCTGACCAGAGCCGTATACAGTCAGTTCTTATATTCAATTCTTCTCGTAGTAAATGCTCCCAATCATAATTGCAATTGCCTCCCTAACTACTGCCTCAACCTGCAAGCTGACCTTGAGAGAACCCTGCACTAGAACTCCCAAGTCCCTTTACACTTCAGATTTCTAAATTTTCTTGCCATTTAGAAAATAGACTATTCCTCTATTCTTCATGCAAAACTGCATGACTTCACACTTTCCAACGTTGGAATGCATCTGACGATCTCTTTACCTATCCAAATCCTTGTTCAGCCTCTCTCCTTCCTCAGTACGATCTGTCCATCTGCCTATCTTTGTATCATCTGCAAACCTAGCCAGAGTGCCCTCAATTCCCTCATCTAGATTGTTAATGTAGCAAGTAAAAAGTTATGATTCCAACACTGAGCATTCTGGATCACCACTTGTCACCGGCTGCCATCCTGAGAAGTAATCTTTTATCCCAACTCTCTGCTTTCTGCCAGACAGACAAGCTTCTATCCATGCCACCACCTTGCCTCTAACACCACGGACCTTTATCATGCTCAGTAATCTCCTGTGTGACACCTTGTCAAAGGCCTTCTTGAATTCCTGGTGGATAACATCCATTGGCTGTGCTTGGTCGAGCTGCTCATTTCCTCTTCAAAGAATTCCAATAGATTTGTTAGGCATGAACTTCCCTTGACGAAATCATGCCGAATTTGCAATATTTTACCAAACACTTTCAAGTATTCAGAAATCTCATCCTTCACAATGGATTCCAGGATCTTACCCACGACAGAGGCTAAACTATTCATGGTGGGTTTTTTTTTTGTCTTTTTCCTTACTCTCTTGTTAAAAAGGGGTGTCACGTTAGTGGGTTTCCGATGGTCTGGGATCGTTCCCTACTCTGGTGATTGCTGAAAGATAACCAAGATTGCCTCCACTCCCTCTTCAGCTATCTCCGTTATAATAGTGGGATGTAGTCCATCTGGTCATGGTTATTTCACCACCTTTGGGCCATTACATTTTTTTCTAGCATGTTCTCCATAGTGGGGGCCATCATACTCAGCTCTGGCTCCTCAATATCTTAAATGTTTAAGGTATTACTCGTGCCTTCCACCATGAAAGCTGATGCACAGTAATTATTTAGTACCTTTTCCATTTTCTCGTTCCCCACTGCCATCTCTCCAGTCTCATTTTCCAGCAGTCCAATGTTCATTTTAGCCGCTGTTTTGTACTTTATATATCGAAAGAAACTGTTACAGTTTTCCTTTATCTTACTGGCTAGCTTACCCCCATATTTAATAATCTCCCTCCTTATTTGATTTTGTTTGCCCTCTGTTTTGTCTTTGTAAACTTTCCAATCCTCAGGTTTCCCACTGCACTTTGCCACATTATATCATTTCTCTTTTGCTTTTAGGCTATAACTGATTTCCCTCGTCAGCTATGGTTGTCCCATCCTCCCTATACAAGTCTCTTTTTCCTCAGGATAAATCTCTGCTGTATCCTGAATTACTCCAAAAATCTCCTGCCAGTACTGTTGCACTGTCGTTCCTGCTGTGCCCTTCTCCCAGTCAATTCTACCCAGCTCCTCACTCATGTCTGTGCAATTGCCTTAATTCAGGTGTAATACCGTTACTTCTGATTTTATCTTCTCCATCTGAAACTGCAGAGTAAATTCAATCATATCATGATCACTATCACCTTAAGATCCCCTCATCTAGTCTGCCTGCACAAGCTAATCCAAAAAGCCATCACGTAGACATTCCACAAATTCCTTTTCCTGCCAACCACTATCAATCTGAATTCCCAGTCCATCTGTAAAATAAAATCCCACATGATCACTGTAACTTTGCCTTTCCTACAAATCATTCCAGCTCCTGGTGTATCTTACACCCCAGCTCCCTGTATATGACTCCAACTGCATTTTTTCACTTTTTTGATTCCTCAATTCTACCGACAGAGATTCTACACCATCTGAACTTATTACATTTCTTATTATTGATTATTGATTCGATTCCAATCTTAATAAACAGACAACTCTATCTCTCTGCCCACCTGCCTATCTTTTCGGCAGGATGAATAACCTTGAATATTCAGCTCCCAATCCTGATCCTCTTGCAGCGATGTCACTGTAATGCCCACTATGTCGTACCTGCCAATTTATGGATGAGTTACCTTATTCCTTATACTGCATGCTTTCTGATATAATAGTTCAGTCCTGTATTACCCGTCGCTCTTCTCATTGTCATTTGTTTGTCCAGCCGTTGGTACCTACACGGACCCTGACCGCGGGATCATTCCCCTCCCGCTCCAAGTTCTGCAACCCAGATGATATATCCCAAACCCGAGCACCATGTAGGCAACATAACCTTCAGGACTCTTAATCCGGATCACGGAGAACAGTATCTATGCTTTTAACTATACTATCCCCAATTATCCATCATTGGGCAGCATGGTGACACAGGAATGCTGCCTCACAGTGATTGGGACTTGGGTTCATTTCTAATCTCTGGACCCTGTCTGCGTGGACTTTGTAGATTCGCCCGTGTCTGCATTGGGAGCATTAACTCTTTTCTCTCTCCACAGTACGTCTCTGTGTTTGCTTCAGATTTTGTACCATCTACAGTATTTTTGCTTTTGTTCGATGGAGAAATGCAGCAAATGTGACAGGTTTTTGTAAAAGCAGCTGTGGTTCGCGGGTTCCTCTGGGTCTTTAGGAATCTTGCCCGGTCACTTGCCTGAGTGACGTGTCCCTGGATGCCCATTCCATCTGTCTCAGTTCCCGCAGTCCATCGTCACTACATGCAGCCTTTCCTTGTGCCATCCCTGGGACTCCCCACATCCCATTGCCTGGCACTAGATACTCCCTTCGCAGGACTGTGCACACAACGACACTGGGAACTTTCTGACCCTCTGGGGATGCTGGGTAAAGACCCTGCCATTGAAAGGGCCAGAATAACTAGAATCCAATTGAATAGCAAAGCTGAGTAAACAGGCGGAATCATATCCATCTGCTCTGACATTTTCTAATTTTCTGTTTATCCTCGTCCATCTGCAAATAGATGGTCCATATGTACACCTTGTCAAACAGGTTTGGTGGCGGGGATAGATATCAGATCCGGTGGTCATTGGACTGATTCAGTGGTCTCACTTTCCTGACGTCACACTGAAGTTTTTATTATCAAGTCTAACCAGTTTTAAAAAAAGGCCTTGCTGGAGTTGTGCTGAAAGGATATTTGAATTCTGGAGACATTAGAATATGTCACGTGCGAATGAGGTAAGGAATCGTAAGGTAACACAGTTAAATACACGATCAAAGAGCTGGCAGGGGAGGCAGCACTTCCGATATGTGGATCATTGGAATTCCCGAGTCGGGAGGATATGCACAAAAAGGTCGGTATGATCCTGAACTGGCAGCAATTTATGAAACGTGGATTATTGGGATTCACGGGTCACTATGATACACACAAGAAGGACGGGATGCACTTGAACTGATGACACTCTCCGATATGTTGGTCATTGAGATTCCCGGTTGATAGGATATGAACAAGATGGACGGGATGGACTTGAACTGGCAGCAACCTCTTGGCAGGCAGGTTTGCTATCGTCCTTTACGAGGGTTTAAACTAGTGTGTGGCGGCGGTGGGGGAGGGGTGTGTGGAACCACAGCAGTAGGTCCACAGGTACAGTGACTGAGGAGGAGTTGGAGACTAATCCCAGTCCAGCTAAGACCAACAAAACAGTGTACTGACCACAATGGCCTGGCAGTCTGAAGTGTGCCGATTTTAATATGAGAAATCTGTTTGTTTGAACAGATATTTCGATGTCGCTGCATGTCAGAAAATAGGAAGAGTTAATGGTTAATTGTCCACTGTGTCCTTCACTGGACCAGCTTGTCTCTCCAGGCACCAAAACTTGTTACTGTGGGTCAGAGAACTTCAGAATTAATACAACACAGAAGGAGGCCATTCAGCCCACCATGCGTCCATGAGCTCTCCAACTTGACAACTTGAAAATAGAGATAATGATCGGAGCTAGACTGAAAGGGAGAGAAATAAACAGAGAGAAAGTCAGTGAAGTGAGATAAACAGAGTGAAAAAAGGAGCGACAGAGTGAGTGAGAGCAAGGGGTGTCAGACGAATGTGATGTTAGATCAGGAGACAGCATGAGGAGAAATACACAGACACTTTTCTTAGAAACTCTCACAGACTGTTTGGTGCCATACCCTGTGAGCAAAATGCTGATACTGGCTGTCATCCCAGATCATTTATCGCCAATAACATCCCAGAGCTGAGTTGCTGACTGCTGAACACAATCCAATAGACCAATAGATTGGTTCCAGGGAGAAGGTGGATTAATTTACATATTCTGGGCCAACAGGAACATATAGCCCCTGTAGACACTGCGTGAGAGGCAGGGTGGAATCTCAGTGAAGGGAATCACTGGCAGGGGGGAAATCAGGATCTCAGCTCTGGGTCAAATAATGATTGATAAAGTTTCCACACCACTTTCATGGTTTTGTAATTCACATTATAATTGATATAGCTCCACATAGTAAGTATATTTTAACAATATCGTCTTGTTGTAGTTTTCATATTTTGGGATGTACAGAAACGCTTTTTTATCTTTGTATTTTGTGTTGAATAAACACATTTTATTACTGAGGAAGAAAGGACCTGCTCCGATGGCACAGTGGTCATCTGAACCTTGCTGAGACAAAGTCCGAGTGAATCATAACTGGGGCTGCAGACAGAGCTTTAAACTGATTAGGAGTGTGTGTGTGTGTGTGTGTGTGTGTGGTGGGGGTGCAGTTATAAGGTTTAATTAGAAAAGCCGAATTAAAAGAGGAGGCAAAAGTACAGAACTCAGTAGAGGTTATTAAAATCTCCAGCACAGGCACAAATAGGATAGAGCATCTGGAAATATTTAACATATCAAACTTCAGGTGCACTGCACAAATGAATGACAATGAGAAGAGGGACGGACAATGCAAGACTGAAGAGGTTACAACTGAATGCATGCTGTACAAGGAATAAGGTAAATGAGCTTCTGGCGCAGAATTAAATCGGCAGGTAAGAAGCGAGGGGCATCAAAGAGATGTGGCTGCAAGGGGATCTGAATATTTAAGGATATTTATCCTATCGAAAAGATAGGCAGGTGGGCAGAGGGAGTGGATTTGCATTGTTATTTAAAAAATGAAATTAAATCAATAGTAAGAAAGGAAGTAAGGTCAGATTCTGTAGAATCTGCGTGGGTAGAATTGAGGAACCACATAGGTAAGACAACCACAGTTGAAGTCTTGTACAGGGCTCCAAAGAGTAGTCAGGAGCTGGGGCAGAAGATACACCAGGAGATACAAAAGATGTGTAGGAATGGCAAAGTACAGTAATCTTGGGTGATTTCAGTATGCAGGGGAACTGGTAACATTAGATTGGTAGTGGTTCGCAAGAAAAGGAATTTTAGGAATGTTTATGAGATGGCTTTTTGGAGCAACTTCTGGTGGAGCCCACTCGGGAACAGATGATACTGCATTTAATGACGCAGGATTCGTGATGGAGATTAGGATGAAGATAAATTTTGGAAGCAATGATCAAAACATGGTTGAATTTATTCTGCAATTGAGAGAGAGAAGATAGAATCAGAGGTAACAGTATTTCAGCTGAATAAAGGCAACTACAGAGGCATAAGGGTAGAATTGATTGGGAGAGGGGTCAAGCATGAAAAACAGGGGAACAGCAATAGCAGCAGATTCCAAGATTAATTCAGGAGTCACAGCAGAGATTTTTGCCGAGGAATAAAGGCATCGTACAGGGAAGATGAGGCAGCCAGGGCTGACGACGGAAGTCAGGGATTGCATACAAGCAAAAGAGCAAGCGTATAATGCGGTGAGGGGCAGTGGGAAACTAGAGAATTGGGAAACTTACAAAGATTAACAGAGGTAAAAAAAAAGACAGAGAAGATTAGATATGGAGATAAGGTAACCAGCAACAAAGGAGACTGTAAGAGGATCTTTAGATATACAAAGTGCAAAAGAGAGGCAAAAGTGAATATGGACCACTGGAAAATGATGCTGGAGAGACAGTAGTGGAAAACAAAGAAACGAATGAGGAACTTTGCATCAATGTTCATGGTGGAAGACACGAGTAATTTCCCAAAAATTGAAGAGAGTGAGAGGGCAGAGCTGGTATGGTGGTCATCACCAAGGAGAACATGCTAGAAAACAGAACGGCCTGAATTTGGATAAATCACCTGAACCATATGGACTACACCCCAGCATTGTAAGGGAGATAGCTGAAGAGGTAGTGAAAGTGAAAGTAGTAATCTTTCAGGAATGACTAAAATCAGGAATGACTGGAAAATTGCTAACGTGACACTCCATTTAATAAGGAGAGTTAGGCAGAAGATGGAAAATTACAGACTGATTAGCCTAACCTTGTTTGTGGGTAACACCCTGGAATCCATCGTGAAGGATGGGATTTCTGAATACTTGGATTTAGCAAAATAGTCCAAAGTCAGCATTGTTTCATCAATGGGAGGTCATGCCCAACTGGAATACTTTGAGGGAATAACGAGCAGATTTGACCAAAGAGAACCAGTAGATGTTATCCACCTGCTTCTATAAAATCCTTTGATAAGGTGCCACGCAGGAGGCGATAGAAAAAGATTAGTGCCCCGGTGTTACAAGCAAGGTGCTAGCTTGGATAGATGCATGGCTGTCTGACAGAAAGCAGAGAGTGGGGAGAAAAGTGTCCTTCTCAGGACGGCATCCAGTGACAAGTGGTATTCCTCAAGAATCAGTGTTGGGATTACAAAATTCGCTTTGTGCATTAATGGTCGGCATGAAGGAACTGAGTGCATTCTGACTAAGTTTTCAAACAGTGCAAAGATGGAATAGAGGGATAGGTAGCATCGAAGAGGTTGTTCAGCTGCAGGAGGGTGCAGTAGCACCCTCTAGCAACCCTTCTGATGCTCGGCTTCCAGACCACCAACCTCAGGATACAACGCATCATCCTCCGCCATTTCTGCCACCAACAGTAAGACCACACCACCAGAGATATACTTCCCTTCCCAAAGCTATCAGCATTCTATTGAGACCATTCCCTTCACGACTCCCTCGTTAGCTCACGAGTCCCACCTTCCACACCCCAACAAGCCACCTTCCACTCCCAGCATCTTCCCTTGTCATTGCAAGAGATATGAAACCTGTGCCAACAACTTCCTCCTCAGTTCAATCCAAGGCCCAAAAGGATTCTTCCACATCAGGCAGAGAAGATCCTGTGCATCCAAACACCTCATCTACTCTGTCCATTGCTCCTGGTCTCCTCTACACTGGGGAGCCAGGGCGTCAACTTGCAGAACGGTTCAGGGAACACTCTCCGTCACATACCCAACAACCCCACTTCCCTGTGGCTGAATACTTCGCCTCTCCCACCACACCTCCAAGGACATGCAAGTTCTTGGCTTCCTCCACTTCATTCTAGCCACCAGACGTCTGGATGAAGAGCGCGTCGTCTTCCAACTTGGAACCCTTCAACCACATGGTATCCAGCGCAATGTCACCAGCTTCCTCATCTCCTCTCCCTCCACCTTATCCCAGATCTAACCCTCCAACTGAACACCGCCTGTTGAACTGTCCTACCCGTCTATCTTCCTTCCCATCTATCCACTCCACCTTCCACTCTCACCACACACCTCTATTTAGACATCGTCTTCCACGCTACCTTCCTCCCAGCCCCCTCCCATTCATCTCTCAATCCCTTTCCGCCCACCCACTTCATTCCCGATAAAGGATTTATGTCTGAAACGTCGAATATCCTGTTCCGCAGAGTCCGTCTGACTGGCTATGCTTTTCTAGCATCACACTTTTTGACTCTGATCTCCAGCATCTGCAGTCCTCACTTTCTCCTGCTGAAGGATTTGCACAGGTTAGGGGAGTGATCAAAAAAGTGGCAGGTGGAGTATAGCGTGGGCAAGTGTGAGGTCATGCAGTTTGCCAGCAAAAATAAAGGCATGGACTATTTTCTAAATAGCGAGCTAGTTCAGAAGACTCGGGGGTGGGGATGGGGTGGGGTGGTAGTCCAAGGATCTTGAAAGGTAAACCTGCAGGTTATCAGCAGTTGGGAAGGCAAATAAAATGATCCCATTTATTTCAAGAAGGCTTGAATATAATTGCAGGGATGTACTTCTGAGGCTTTATAAGGTTTTGTTCAGGCTACATTTGGATTATTGAGCACAGTTTTGGGTCCCATATCTCAGGAAGGATGTACTAGCCCTGGAGCATTTTCCGATAAGATTCACAAAAGTGGTCCCAGGCATGAAAAGCTGAATATATGAAGAACATCTGAGGGCACAGAGTAAAGAGAAGACCTTTTCAAACACAGATAAAGATGAACCTCTTCAGCCAGAGAGTGGTGAATCTAGGGAATTCACTGCTACAGAAGGCTATCAAGGCCAGGTCATTGAGTATATTTAAGAGTAAGATAGTTTCTTGATTGTAAAGGGGATGAAGGGTTACAGATAGAAAGTGGAAGAATGGTGTTGAGAAGCTTAACAGCATCATTGAATGGCGGAGCAGGCTCAATGGGCTGAATGGCCAAATTTCTGCTCCAATGTATTCTGGTCGTATGGTTAATATTGGATCTCCTCACTCCTCATTGGAGATGTGTCCTAGAATTTGATTTTCTTATGATTTATAAAGAGTAACATCCCAATACTGATGACTGGGAAATATCATGTTCCCTCCCTCCAGTCTCTGCAGCCATGTCCCCAATAACATAATCACACTGAAATTGAAAACCAATGCATGGTACTTAATCACAGTTGATTGACATCGACAACATTAAGAGCATGACACTCACATGCCCTCTCTGATCCTCGACTAACCATCTGAATTGTGTGTCATATCATATTTTCTGCTAACACATCGATGCCATTTGTCTGTTATACTTCATGTTGTCGAAGGCAAATTTGCCTGTCAGATTATGGACTAGAAAAGTTCTCTCCATATTTTACTGATATTATAATCACTGATCAGTAGTTACAGACTGTATGTTTCCATTTATAAACGGAGAAACTTGTTTATGTTCTGACAATCCTCTGACATTACTCCCATAGCCAAGCCAGATTGAATGATTACACGCAATCAATCTACCATCTCCAATATTCATTCTCTCCGCCACCCCCACATATCCCAAAATAAATGAGTAAATTTTAAACGTTCTTTTAAATTTTAATAAAATCAATATTGAACTCAAAGAGGTTAAATTGAGTTATTTGTTCAGTGACTGTGATTAATGTAAATCTCCGTGGATCCTAATCATCCCAGTGGAAAGTTTCCATCGTTGAATAATAAATGGGCTCTGTTCAATGTGCTATCCCATAGTGTGAGTAGGAGCATCACTTACAGCACTAACAGGGATCAGCAGCTCGAGAGATACGGAGAGGAGAAATCAGAATCTGAGAACATTAGACAGAACTTTACAATAATAGTTCATATCTGAGGACAATGTATAAGAATGTTCCAACAATGGATCCGAATCTGAGAATATTAGACTGGAATGTTCCAACAATGGATCCGAATCTGAGAACATTAGACTGGAATGTTCAAACAATGGACAGGAGTTTATCCTCGGGTCTTTACTGGCTTTCTCAGCCTTGGATATCATTAGCATATCGGATCCAGGATATCCTTTGGATTATTCAAGGTGGTTACTATCCCATTCTCGCGATAGTTGGTGTTCCTGGTAAGTCATTATATTTGTCTACTCAACTGGGTTGAACTGAATTTCAGCTCATGATATGTACATTTTGGAAAGTGCAAGTCAATATCTTCAGTTCCAAACAAAAATTCATTTACTTATATATTATAACTATCAAACAACGATTTATAAATTACTCACTGATATACGAGAAGGAACCAGAGTCTTCTCAAACTCCATAAACCATTTTGTCCTTCACAGGTTTACATCTCATGTCCTCCCCACTCACTAATCCTGTCCAATACCACCATCATGATATCCCAGTCTCGTCCTCAGTCTCAGTGCAATATCTGAATAAACCATTTGTGCCTTTGTTCAATCCGGATGCAACAGTTTCACGTTCCTTGTAATCACATGTCTGTCACTAAATAATTGCTGTTGAGAATGTTTAACTTGTTCTCTGCACATAAGGGAAGGCAGTTTATTGTGGTCAAGCCATTGACTCATAATCTAGAGCCACAGAATAATGGTCTGTTGATATCTCATGAAGGAAATTGGGGAGTTTAAAATCAACCATTATCATTTGTTATAAAAACCAATCTGCTTGCCTCAAGACCTTTAGGGAAGTCAATGTGTCATGATTCACTCCTCAGGTTTCCATGTGACTTCTGTGATGAACACGTGGGTGTACTGTACGTTTTAGAGAATTACAAACCAACAATAAAGACCTGACAGCACCAAGAGTTCTGAAAAATAGATATAATGTAACATTTGGTCGAACTACCCGATTAGCTCATTGTCTCGAAACAAATTCAGCAAACCATTTAAAATTGTACCCCAAACTACCCACCTCCAACCAAGTTGCAATTTATTATATTGACAAGCTTAACAGCCAATGATACAATCCAATAGTTTGGTGGTACAAGACCGTGGAAAATTGAAAAATTGAGAGAAGAACGGCCATGCTACCAGCATGCAAAGACTGCCTGAAAAATAGCTTTCCAATAGGTACCTTTAACTGTGAAGCAGAGTCCCCAAGAAGAAAAGAAGACAGGAAAATGGAGAAGAACCAAAAGCTTCCTGGTTTTGAGATAAGCAGTTTTGTTTTGTATATCTTAATTAGGAGTCTTATCGGCCTAGTATTGTGGAGGGGGAAGGTTGAAGACAGGTTAGAGGAAGAAGTTGTAAATAGTCGTTCGTTTATTATTCTCTGTTATACTTTAAGAAATAAAGTTGTTATTGTTTACTTTAAATAGACTTGGACTCTAGAATTATCACAGATTACTGCATGGGATAAATCTTTTCTCTGTTGCTGGTCTTAATTAAACAGGAAGGTTTATCCTGTGTTGTAACACTACAAACCCAAAGCTATGCGTTTTACTCTTTCCAGTACTGTGGAACAGTTGAACCAGCCACTCAGTTCAAGATCTGCATAACATGCTGCCCTGACCAGGGCTTCATGCATCCTGTGAGAGAAGAATAAAGGTGAAGATAGCTCCCTTTCTCCGCCTGTTTTTTGTATTGCTACATCTCATTTCCATTCAGGTATGTGATCATCCCCTATTTTAGGTGTATACAATCTCATTGAAATTCTCCCCGAGAGTGATGCACATCTCCATAGGAATCTCTGGTGCTGGCTTTATTGATGCTGACGTACAGATCTAAGGCACTTATAAATTCCATGTCAGTCGTTGTGCATAGAGAAGGAATGGCTTTTTGTGGCACATGAAATAAATGGCGATGTCTAAATGAGAGAAAAGATGTTTTTTGACAATCCCTGAGAGTGTTGTTGAGGCAGTATTTGGGGTACTGTGGAGAGACTTTCTCTCAAGTTTCACCAGACTAATCCCTGGGATGATGGCACCATGAGCAGTGAGTGAAACTCAGTGAGAGAATAAGAGGTGATTGCATTGAACCTTAAGGGGGATGGACAATTACCCATGATGTTCTAAACAGACACTGATACAGTGATAAGTTCCATGGCTTTTCTCACTCAGATTACATGGTTCTCGATAGTTTAAGAGCCTCTGAGAACGTTCGACCCAACCACCCCCACTCCCTATTTCAACTGAGACAGAGAGAGAAAGAGAGAAGGGGTGGGGAGGTGTGAGGTTTCATGCTTTTGAATAAACGCTCCCAACGTTAATGCAGTTCAATTGGTGCGTGATCCTGCCATGAACGTCATGTTATCCATAATCCCGATAGCAGCAACAGCACCTTCGTTATAAAAGTGTTAAATCTTTCCAGCATTATACAGAGAAGCAAAGTCTTTTTTTATGCCACAGGAAAGAAACGGAGATGTCTAAGAGGAAAAAGAGTTATTGTGATCATCGCTGAGAATGTTATTGAGGCAGCATTTCGGACACTATGGACAGACTTTCTCTCCTTTATAAGGAATGATGGCCTTGCCACAGAGAGAGTGCAATGGAGCTTCACCAGACTAATCCCTGGGATTATGGTACCATGAGGAGACAGTGAAGATTAATCTCTGGCGTTGTGAGAGAATGAGAGGTGATTGCATTGAAACTTGAGGGGGAAGGACAGTCACTCACGATGTTCTAAATAGACACTGATACGGTGAAATATTCCATGGCTTCTTTTTTACTCGGGTTGCATGATTGTCGATAGTTTAAGAGCCTCTGAGAATATTCCCCTCACTCCACACCCAATCCCCATGTCGCATGAGACATAGAGGGCCAGTCTTTGAATAAACTCTCCCCACATTAATACAGTGTATTTGGTGTATGGTCCTGCACTGAAAGTCTCGTTATCCACAATCCCTACAGCAGCCACAATACCGTCATGCTAAAACAGTTAACTATTCCCACCAGATTCTGACTTCCATAGAGACGATGGGTGTGTCTTCCCAGCGATGGAAGATGCCTCCTTGAGATTTGGCACGAATCATTTGACTTCCCTCCTCATTGCCAGCAAATTATGTTAAAGCAGCACACGTTCTACAGCAATGGAACCATGATTAACATCATGGAGCCCTCTATCAGTGCAGTCTCGGTTTCATTGGTTTGTCATGTTGGAATATCAATGACCCCCTCATGTTCCGTATAACTGTCTCGTAGGGATGAATAGACACCTCCTGGCCTCATGGAACAGGTTTAAATGTCTGATTGGGCTCTGCCTGTTCCTCTTTAACAGCTCGATGCACTGAACAGACCACTCTTCTTCCTGTGTAACAGGCTGGAGTATTGAACGTACGTCACTCTTCCTGTTCCTGAATGCCAGCTCATACCAGTGTGCAACCAGCTTGAGATGCTGAATGATCTCCTTTTCTAGCTGTGGAAATGTGCAGTGTCTGGCCGTGCTGTTACATAAATGTTACCGACACTTTAACAGCACAAACCGGAATGCTGTCCGGGTCTTGCTGCACATGGACACAGAATGGTTCAGGAGCTGATGGGGGACAAAATGTTCTGAACATTCTGTGATCTTCAGTCATCACACCTACTTCAGATCTTATGATGGGAAAATACATTGATGGACCAGCTGAAGATGTTTGTGCTGAGGGGGCTAACCTGTGGACCTCCTGCAGAGATGTCCCGGGACTGAGAGGATTGTTGGCGACTGACCCCAAACCTCTTTATTTGTGTTCTGAAAGACTCCATCCAGTGGGAAGGTTACACCTGATCCACATTCAGATCAAGTAAGTAGGTGGCCCCGATGCCATCCTCAGTCAAATACTGCCTTGGTATCAAAGCCATTCGCTCTTTCCTGAGCCCCTGTGTTCGCCTCTTGTTCATATCAATAGGTATTGGTGCATGTGTAAGGAGGGCTTTCCTCTCACAGAAGGTAATCACTGTCAGGAATTATCTGGGCGAGAGGGTTAGGGGAGCTTTATCTCCGAAAGCATTTAAGGAGGGCGTAGATGGATTTTTGACCTGTCAGAGAGCTAAGGGGTGAAGAATTGGGCATTAAAGAGGAGTTACTGTCAACAGTGGATCAGCCATGATGTTATGCAATGGCTTGATCATCCAAATTACCTGATGCTGTTCCTTTTGTCCTCATATTCAGTAATTGCAAAGTTAATGGCTGTAATTTTCCTGAATGTTCTTTTATTGAATGTTGCAAACAGAGAGAGTAAAGTATTGTGTGAGTTATCACTGGTTGAAGTATGGGGACTGTATTCACGGTGAATCTGGGTCTATGATATCACCAACAAATGAACCACAAGTTGCGGAGAGGAAACACTCTGTAAAGAGACCAGAAGCATCTGTGGAAACAGATAACATTGTCCAACCAACACCAAACCATGTGTGACAGTCTTGAGGGACTGAATGAGATTCTGTATTACTGTTGACCAGGGATATGGAGCAAGTAGCCTCCATCTGTTCCTTGCAGGAGATGTGAGTGGTTGAATAGAACATAGCAACACAGGACTGAGCAGCAGGAGTGGGCTATTAAATACTTTGTCACCGCTTCATATGCTTTTGCTCAAAGCAGCGCATTTCTGTCTGTATACCATTTTACGACATACCAAAACAAATTTGAATAAATGCAAACATCCAGGCACCACAATCCTCTGGGGAAGGGAATTTCCACTTGAACAGCCCTTTTAGAAATTCTCATTTGTGTTCCAACAAATGTTGGAGGGTCACTATGTCCTTTTTCAGTCCCACTTCTCCACTGGTTACACCCATTTAAATGCAGCCAGTTTAGTGAGGTGGCCAATGATTTAGATTTCAGACTCCGCCATTTTCTAGAAAAATGTGAGACACAGAAAGTTGAACTCATAACAAATGGTAAAATGATAGAGTTCCCCAAAATGTTATTCTGCCTTTGAAGTTATTCTGATCACACCATCTACTGGTGGTGGGATTTCTTTCTGGAACAGTGGGATTTGGCTGAATTCCCTTCGTTTCAGGCAGTGGAGAGATTTAAATGAATCCTCACCAGGAATCCTTTACAAGTGGTAAAGGTGACGTGAGGATTTTATGATCTCACACTTTGCTATGGGGCGGAACAAAGTAAGAGAGAGGGGCCAATCGGCTGCTCCTTCTCAGACAGGGAACATATTTCTCCCTCTCTGTGTTGGAACATGCAATTTTGTCAACTGAACATCAAACTGGACCATGTGCGATCTCCTGGAATATTCTCTGGAAAACCTGATTCTGGATTATATGCAGGTGCGTCATTGCTCTTGTTGTACACAATTTCTTCCAATCGCACAAAAAGTCCCCACTTTATAATTTGAAGACATGCTTACATGTAAATATCAGTAGGTGTCTTTATAGTATGTGAGTTAATATCAATACATATATTTTTAAAAGTTTATTCTCTAGCTTTAGTCTCCCTGACAGGAGATAATATGCATCCAGCTGATACACTTTTCAGAAAGTCATTAATCCCCCATAACTAAAGGCCGGCATTCCAGGAATGAGTAAAGGGAAACCTCTTTGAAAATCTTGGAAAATAATTATATCTTTTTATTTTAGTTTAGGAGATCAATCCTGCACACAGGACATCTGGTGGGGTCTCAGCAATTCCCTGTACAGATGCAGTAAAACATTCCTGTAATTAAACCTGATACCTTTTGCCAAAAACAACATCATTCCACTTACTTTCCAAATGATTTGCTGCATCTGACTTCATATGATTCACGTCACAAGAACATGGAAACTGCCTGTATCACGGACTTCGGCAATCTCTCTCCATTTCAATTGTTTTCCATTGTTTCATCCTTCATGCCAAAATAGACAACTTACCTATGTTATTTCTGCAGAAGGTTTGCTCACTAACCTTCCCTGCCTGTATCACATTGCAGACTCACTACCTCCATTTGACGTCACATTGAATGACCATCTTGGTGTACGAGCTAATTGAGCTCCAAGCCATTCCCTCCCCTTCCTCCAGATCGGATCTCTGAGGCATTCCATCAGTTACAGCTTTGCAGGTTGAAAATAAACATTTATCTCTACTTTCTGTTTCCCGTAAGCGACAGCTTTCCTGTTCCCGTGTAGCGGCTCAGGTGGGTTGAATGGCCTCCTCCTGCTCTGTGTAGTGTACTGAATGAGTTGAATTACTTCATTCTATACTCCTGTGTAATACCTTAGAGGGGCGGAACGGTCTCCTCCTGTGTCATTGTAACGATCCTGTCTGACTGAATGGAGTTTTCCCCAATCCTGTAACAGCATCGAGGGGTGGATTGAGGGAACATCACATGGGTTAGGGACAGCAGTATATCTCTGTAACAGCTTCGAGGGTGGATTCAGAGCACAACACATGGGGTAGGGACAGCAGTATATCTCTATAAGAGCCTGGAGGAGTGGATTGAGGGAACAACACATGGGGTAGGGACAGCAGTATATCTCTGTAACAGCTTCGAGGGTGGATTCAGAGCACAACACATGGGGTAGGGACAGCAGTATATCTCTATAAGAGCCTGGAGGAGTGGATTGAGGGAACAACACATCGGGTAGGGACAGCAGTGTATCTCTGTAAGAGCCTCGAGGAGTGGATTGAGGGAACAACACATGGGATAGGGGAAGAAGTTGCCCATTCGGCTTTTCCATTCAGAATATTCATGGCTGATCCGAGTGCGTCTGACCATCCATTTCATGTCTGTTCCCAATAAACACTGACCCTTCTGTCCAGTAAAGATCAGTCGAGCTCAGCCTTGAATATCTTCAATAACCGAGTCTTCACTGCTCCCTGAGGATGAGAACACCACAGGTAGCACAACACTAAAGTGAAAGGGACGTCCTTATTTCATTGTGGCTCTGTTATTTGAAAACTGTGTTAACTGAACATCAAATCACCACCTCTTTTCAGACATAAGGACAGAATAATTAGGAATATTTAGGGACATAATCCATTCCGGACTCCAAACCTATTCCACATTCCCACTGCCACTTTCCAATGAAATATGTATCGCACCCAGCCTCTGCTGCTGTCTCAGGAAGAGAATGCCTGATAGCATAATACCGCAGGAGCATTAAGGAAATGAGCAGATTGAGGCCATTCAGCTTATTGAGTCGGAACTTCCGTTCAATAATTTCTTATATGTACCTCGACCTCATTCTTCTGCCTTCTACCTGGAATCCTTGATCCCCTTACAAATCAAAAACATATCGAATTGTGTCTTAATGACACTAGTGTCTGGCCTCTGTGTATCTGTGTATGAGCAACTGTGCGTGTGTGTGTTTGTGTGTGTGTGTGTATGTGTCTGTGCCTCTGTTTGTGTCTGTATGTGTGTGTACCTGTGTGTGTGTGTGTGAGTGTGTGTGTGTGTGTGTGTGTTTGTGTCCATGTGCTTGTTGTCTGTGTGTTTGCGTGTCTACATCAGTCTGTCTGTGTTTCAGCCTGTGTTTCTATCTATATTTGTGTCCATTTGTATGTGACTGCATATGTATTTGTGTGTTTATTCGTTTATGTATGCCTATCTCCTGGTAAGTATTGTGTGTGTTCATCTATGTCTTTCTGTGTCTGCATCTCTGTGCAGGGAGGTATCTGTATTTTTTTGGAAGTGTAAGGATTGTTGTTGGAACTGTCAGTAGGTTTAAATTGAGAATCGTCTTTCACTGAACATTGATGCTTAACTGGTCAGTAGGACGTGGATGTTTCGGATACTCCACACGAGGTGTCCTGGTCCTCTCCACTATTCAAGAATTCTCCCCACATGGAGGGGGAGGGGAGTGAGGGAACGGATATCGGATACTCCACTAAACGGCTCGGCCCTTTCTATCCTATTCAGGCTGTTTCGCCTCGAATGGGAGAAAGGGATGGAGAGAGAGTGGGAATGGGTGACCCGGCTGTTTGTGCTGGGATAATTAGGGGGAGTTGTGAGGTGTTTGGAATGAGTCAGTCGGCAGTTTTGAATCCATATAGTATTATTAGTTGCTGAATTCAATAGTGAGAGTGGTAGTGCCTGAGCCTTATTTGGAGACAGAGCGTGAACCTTGTTTGGGATTAGGTGCTATAACAGATATACAGTGAGCGTGAGGGAGCAGAGAGTATATGGTAACTCTTATCTTAACAGAGTGAGGAGGATATTGTTGCTTGTCCAGTATTGTGGGCCATTTCTTCAGATCAATCAGCGTCCAGGTGAGCCTTCCCGAATGTCTTGTCCAAATCTGTCACTAATAATGACACTGACCTGTCCCTCAGCTTCCAGAGAATCAGTTTAGGTAGAGTTTACAGACAGCAAGGAGAAGCAAATATCGGTGTGTTATATATCGAAACCAAAACGGTAGCAGAAAATCTGAGCATCGTATGCTCTGAAAATTAGATAGGCAAGTATTGTGGGTATCGCAGTCTTATTGAATGGTCTCAAGTTGCATCTAAGCTGTGTTAATTATGACAGCTGAAGCAGTGAAAAATAAGTTCCGTAAGTGTATATGAGGTGGGTTGAAGAGTATGTTGTGAAGCAAAGTAGAGAGCAGGTTATTTTGAATCTGATGTTGTATGGTCAGCATGATGAATTATTAACCTTGGTCTGAAGCAGCTTTTAAGAGATAATGGCATTTATAAGATGCATTTTACAAGGTGTCCGCATGCAATATAGAATGCTTGAATATTCTAGTCAAACGCCATGGAAGACTGGAGGCTAGAGTGTCAAGATATCTTCAGTGAATTTGGAAAGTACAATATAACATTCAGTGGGAGACAAGCAATGGTTGTTAGAGTCATAGAGTCCGACAGCACGGAGACAGGCTCATCATCCCAAACTGGTCCATTCCGACCAAAATGCCCATCCACGCTAACCCCATTTCCCTGCCATTGCCCCTTATCTTCAGATTAGATTAGATTACTTACAGTGTGGAAACAGGCCCTTCGGCCCAACAAGTCCACACCGACCCACCGAAGCGCAACCCACCCATTCCCCTACATTTATCCCTTTACCTAACGCTAGGGGCAATTTAGCATGCCAATTCACCTGGCCTGCACATCTTTGGACTGTGGGAGGAAACCGGAGCACCCGGAGGAAACCCACGCAGACACAGGGAGAATGTGCAAACTCCACACAGTCAGTAGCCTGAGTCGGGAATTGAACCCAGGTCTCTGGCGCTGTGAGGCAACAGTGCTAAGCACTGTGCCACAATCCTTCTAATTCTTTCCTATCCGTGTGTTTTTCAAATGCCTTTTAAATTTTGTTAATGTCTCCGCCTCAACCACTTCTCATTCCATATGCGTAACAGCCCCGTGTTAAAAAGTTGTTCCTCAGGTCCCCTTTTATTCTGTCCCCACTGACCTTAAAATGATGCCCTCTAGTCTGTGATTGCCCAACCCTGGGAAAAAAGACTGGGTGCATTCACTCTATCCATGCCTGTCATGATCTTATAGACTTCAATATGATCCACCCACAGTCTCATGCACACAAAAATAAATTGTCCTGGCTTGTCCAACCTGTTTCAATAACTCAGACCATTGAAACCTTGGCACCATCCTTGTAATTCTTTTCTGCACTCTTTCCAGTTTAATAACGTCCTTCCTATAGCAACGTGAACAAAACTGACCATAACACTGCCAATATGGCCTCACCAGCATCCTGTATAACTGCAACATAGCTCCCTAATTTTGATACTTAGTGATATAAACGGATTAAGGCCAGTGTGCCAAAAGCTCAATTCACTGTCTACCTCGCAATCAACTTTCAGAGAACCATTCACCTGAAATCCAAGGTCCCTCTGACCCACTACACTCCTTAGGACCCAACCATTCACCATGAAACTCCAAACTTGATTTGACTTTCTAAAATGCAAGAACTTATACTGATCAATATTAAAATCCATTTGCCATTTTTCAGCCACTTCCCCAGCTGATCAAGATACTGCTGTAATTTCTGAAATTTGTGATAACCTTCCTCACTCTC
Source organism: Hemiscyllium ocellatum (assembly GCF_020745735.1). Lineage (NCBI taxonomy): Eukaryota > Metazoa > Chordata > Chondrichthyes > Orectolobiformes > Hemiscylliidae > Hemiscyllium > Hemiscyllium ocellatum. The sequence continues at coordinate 90,274 of NW_026868949.1, forward strand.
CATGATGCCGCATGTTTTAGTGCCGTCTTCAAACTTATAAATCATGCCTGTACATTCTCATTTAAATCATAGATATATGTAATATGTAGTGGTGCCAGCATCAACCCCTAAGGCATTCCACTATTCACAGGCCTCCAGTCTGACCATTATTAATCTCTGCTTTGTAACATCAAGTCAATGTTGTACCTAATTTGCCAGCTCCCCCTCAATTCCATGCGATCTAACCTTCCAGAGCGGCGTACCATGTGGAACCTTATTGAAGGCCGTACTATAAACCATCTAGATAACATATATAACCCGGACCTCCTCAATGTTGCTGGTCACTTTAGCAAAGAACTCCAACAAACTTGTGAGTCATGATCTCCCTTACACAAACTCCCGTACTGAATTTGATGAAGGGCCTTTGCATGAAACGTGGATTTGCCAGTTCCTCGGATGCTGCCTGACCTGCTCTGCTTTTCCAGCACCATTCTAATCTTACTCCGAACCACATCCTGTCTTTCCAAGTGCATGTATATGCAATCTCTCCGAATCTTCTAAAATAACCTACCCACTATCTTTTAGGATTACTGGTCATTAGTTCCCAGATTTATCTTTGCAGCATTTCTTGAATACGGGCTCAGCATTTGCTATGCTCCAGTCGTCCAGGACCTGACTCTTTGGCCAGCGATGATAGAAAAGAGGCAAGCAATGCTCCCGCAATTTCTTCTCTATGCTCCTATCCTCCTGCAGTGTTCCTGAATATAACTGGTCAGGACAAGGAGGTTTTAGAAATACTGCAAAGTCTGAAACATACGTCTATTTATTTCAGCTACGAACACGAAAGAGTGAGAAAATGACTCAATGATGGTTAACATAACAAATTCGAAAACATGTTAATCAGAAGAAGTGACTTCAGAAGAATTCCAGCTATTGTGGTAACCTGAGAATTCTCAGAAATTAACGATCCAAAAAAGGAAGGCCATGAAACTGAAAAGGAAATCAACAAGAGGATATACCTGCTTACAAACAGGAACACAAAGACTGCGTCAATCTGCGATCTATATTTCAAAGGAAACAAAATAAAAGCAAGATGAAATGTGGAAATTTATAATTAGGAGAGGCGAGGTCATTGTGGACAACAGGGAAATGGCCAAGAAAACAACCAGTTACTTTCCATCTGCCTTCATGGAGGAAGATCCAGAAAATCACCCAGTAATACCAAGTGATCATATCGTACTCCTGGAGCTAAAGACATAAAGTCAATTCATATCAGTAACAAGGTAGTACTTGAACATGTAGCTGGATTGAGCGTTGCTAAGTCTGACGAAACAGATGTATTTCCTATCAAAATGTCGGAAATAAATCACCAATAGTACTATTAATTGCACTGTCGATGACTGTGTTTTATTTTCCTGCACATTCTGCAGAGGGCAGAAACTATTGTGGATAAACGTGAATCAAGCACTATAGATGAATGGAAGGGATCCAAACAGATAAAGGGAAAAAGAGGGTGGAGAACTGCAGACCAGTTAAATTAAGAGTTGTCGTGAAACTGTTGGAATCCATTACACAGGATGACATTTTTTGTTATCTAGAAACTAACAGCTACAATGGAGAGAATCAGCATGCATTTCTGAGAGAGAAATCATACTTGATAAACTTCGGAATTGTTTGAAGTAATTTCTTACAGCATCGATAATGGGGAATCAGTAGAAGTGGCACACATTGGATTTTCGGAAGGGTTTCTAAAAGATCTCAGTGAGTTCGTAAATGCAATGAATGTGAAGGGAATTTGGAGGAATATATGTAAGTGGGAAGTTAAAGTTTGGTTCGCCTCCATTTAAGAGAGTCAGAACATTGATGTAAAGACATGTTGAAGCAGTTTCACTGCGTGTTGGTGGGACTGTACCTGGAGTATTGTGTACAGTTTTGGTGACCGAATCTCAGAAAGAATATACTGACCACAGAGGAAGTGCAATGGAAATTCTCCAGATTAATCCCTCAGATGGTGAGATTGCCTGATGAGGAACTCGGTCTGTGTTCTTTCGAGTTTCAAACACTGAGAGGTGGGTCACAGTGAATTTAGAAAATTCACAAAATATATGACAACTTGGAAATTAACAGAACACTTCCCTCGCTGCCTATTCCACATTCAAGGCAAATAATGGCAGGATCTGGGACAGGCCAGTTAAGGCTGCAATAAGGTGGAAAACTTCACTTGGAGGGGACTGACTAACACAGGGGCATGGAAACCTACTGACAGGCAAGATTAGGGAGAATCTCCAGATATTCTCCAAGTGTGTCCAGTGGAACAGAATAACCAGGGAACAGGTAGGACTCATTAGTGAGTTGCCAAGTCGCAACCAAATCAACTTTAGTGGTAGGAGACAGACGGTGGTGGTAGAAGGCTGATGTGCGATTGGAGGCTAGTATCCAATGGTGTACCTCGAGGATCAGTGCTGTGTCTCTTAATATTTGTGATTCGGAAGTGTTGGTGTTGCACTGGGGTGGACAAAGCTAAAAATTGCATAACACCAGGTTATAGTCCAAAAGATTTCTTCAGCGGCACTAGCTTTCGAAGTGCTTATCAAAGCGCACAACCACCTGATGAAGAAGCAGCGCTTCGAAAGTTCGTGCCTCCAAATAAACTTGTTGGACTATAAGCTGGTGTTTCCTGATTTTAAACTTTATCATAAAGGATGCAGCTGTGAATATGGACGAGGAGTGGGGGTGCCATAAGTAAGTTTGATACAAAGATTAGCCGGGTGGTTGGCAGTGAGAAGGAATGTCTTATGTTATAGGAAGATACAGATGGAATGGTCAGATGGTCACATCAGTAGTAGATGGAATGTAACCCTGATAAACATGAGGTCATGCACTTTGGAAGAAGGAACCAGGCAGGGAAGGAATCAATGAATGGCAGCACAATAGGAAGCTCAGAGGGTGCTTCTCCACATATTCGTGACAGTGGCTGGACAGGGTAACACGCAATTTGAGAAAGCGTACGGGAGCGTAAACACAGCCTTCACACATCGAAGCATAGATTATAAGAGCTATGTGGAACTTTCGTTAGCCAAGATGGAATACTGTGTGTAGCTCTGGGAGCTACATTAAAGGAAGGATGTGAGTGCACTGGAGGGGGTGCAGAGGGGATTCACCAGGATGTTCCCTTGGATGGAGCACATCAGCTATGGAGAGAGGCAGGGTAAGCTCGGGTTGTTTAGTTTGGAGCAGAGAAGACTAAGGGAGGCGTGAATCAGGAGAATAAGATTGCGAGGGACATGGACTGGCTGGACAGACAGCAGCTGGTCCTTTTAGTCAAAGGGACACACTTTTGAAGTGAAGGGTTTGAGGCTTAGTGAGAATTCGAGCACTGTTTATCACACAAAGTATGTTGGGGTCTGGGATGCACTTCGTGAGAGGGGAATTGTCATGGTTACGTCAAAACCTAGAAAATGCATGCTTGTGCACTTGAAATGCCATAAGATTCACAGCGACCGGTTTTGTATTGGAAAGTGGGGCTAATGTAGACCGTGCTGTATTTATGATAGTGCAGAGTCTGTGCTTCTGTGATTCTATGGCTGTGAAGCGTCAATCATTCAGTAGATTAAGATAGGAATTAATCAGTTTCTGAAGAATATCTTATCAAATTGTATAGGATTGAACTTGTAATATCTTCTGAAAATACGTCAATGGCAAAATTAATAGAAAAAGGTGTAGCTTCCTTACAGTCTGATACCAGGCAATTGAGGACAGGGAAATAGCAGATCAATGGAGCAAATACTTCAGTTATGCCTTCACAGAAGAAGAAAACAAAAACAAAAATAAAATTTCCTCACAATACGAGGGAACTTTAGCCTGGTTGAGAAAAAGGGAATGGAATGAAATTATCCACTAAAACGTTTAATAGAAAATATTGGACTGAAATTAATGGGCATAGACAAAGTCAACAGAGGTTTATGAAATAGGAATCATATTTGAGAAAACGGCTGTTAGCAAAATTATGGAGAAGGTATCAACGCAATACGATTGGAATCTCAGAAAGATGTTTGATAAAGCCCCAGACCTTTTGTGTAAATTCGAATCCTATGGGAGTGGGGCTAATATATTGTTTGTATTTTAGAATGGGAGAGCTGGCAGGAAACATTGAGTAGGAATAAAACCATGTTTTTTGAATGGAAGGCTTGGATGATATAACAAGGACCGAGATTTGGCATCCAGCTATTACCAATACACATCATATCTTTGGTTGAGGAGCTCAATTGCAATATTCCCAAGTCTGCTTGCAACACTAAATGATATCAGCTTGTGGTTGGATGAGGAGGATGTAAAAAAGGCTCCGAGGTGATTGAGACAAGTGCAGTGACTAGGCAAATACCTGACAGATGGAGAGCAATTCAGAGATGAGAGGTTGTGTACTTTGATAGGATCAATTGAATGGCAGCTTATCATTTGAAAAGGGATTGATTGAAACATGTTGATCTATAAATGAACTTAAGCTGCATTTTTGTTTATTTCTGCGCAGCCTTCTGAGTCCATGTAGTGCAGTGAGTTCTGAACACGGAAATCAATACTGGGAATGGTATTGGCACGCTGTATACAGTCTACATAGACCCAGCATGTGGGAGCTGTAACATTGAACAAAATCTGGATCCCCCTGTACACCAGTCACTGAAAGCAATATTGCAGGAGCAGAAAACAAGTAGTAAGATAAATGGTTTATTCACCTTCATTTCAGGGGGATTGAGAATGCAGAAGTAAGGGTCATTTACTGCAACTATACAGGGCCTTGGTGAGACCCCATCTCGAAAATTGTGCACTGTTGTGTGCAGTTTTGGTATCTTACCTAATAAAGGGCAACCCTGCCATTGAGGGAGTGCAGTGAAGGATGACTAGACTGATCTCTGGGATGACAGGTTAGTTGTGGGAGCAGAGTTTGGGGTGACTGGGCTTTAGGAAAATGTGTGGAGAGTTCAGTGAGATATATAAACCTCTGACAGGGTGTGACAGCTTTGAAGCAGGGGTGATAGTTCACTTTATAGAAAACGGTTCACGAATCGCATTGCAGTCAAATCGTACTTTTTGTGAGAGAACTCCCTATTTATTGATGGGCCGAAGGCACTATATTTCATAATGTTTAAACATATTTTGAGATACGAACATTGTGTGGGGAAAACTGCATTGAGGAGATGTTCGGCCATGAAATAGCATGGAGAAAGCTCAATGTGCTGAATGACCTCCTCCTCTCCCGATGTTTCTGTGCAATCTGTGGGAAAGCTCTGTGCAAAAGCCGTGGCAGCACAGTGATTAGCACTACTGTCTCACAGCGCCAGTGACCCGGGTTCCATTCCCGAAACATGCGACTGACTGTGTGGAGTTTGCACATTCTCTCCGTGTCTGCGTGGTTTTCCCCCGGTTTCCTGCCACAGTCCAAAAATGTGCAGGTTAGGTGAATTGGCCACGCTAAATTGCCCGTAGCGTTAGGTGTAGGGGAATGGGTCTGGGTGGGTGCGATTCGGCGGGTCGGTGTGGACTTGTTGGTTCGAAGGGCCTGGTTCCACACTGTAAGTAATCAAACCAAATCTAAATGCCATCACAAGCTCTCAGATGTTAGGAAGGATGTCTATGCAGGGTCAACAGGACTGTGTTTCCCATTCCCTTTCCTTTAACGAGGTTGATGCCGGGTGTTCTGTCAAGTTTTATTCTTTAAGACCTCAGAGTAGTTTGATACGAATGAGTGTCTCACTTGGCCGATTCAGGGACCATGTCTGTGCGTCTGGAGTCACTTTTCGCCTGACCAAGAAAGCACAGGAGATTGACTTCCTGGAAGTATATTGGTGTAGGAGATCGATGTTTACAATCAACATTGGACACAAGATCACTGTTACTGACACCAGATTTTAGGTCTCGATATTTTATTAATTATTTTTAACTTCCACCAGCTGCCAAAGCATTGGCCTAGTCTGGATTTGCAATCCAATGATATATCCACTACAGCACCATCTCCACATGGGGATCTATCGGAAACCACACTGACCTGATTACTTCGGTGCTACTTGACAGCTCTAAGAAAAAGTATTCCCACCAATTTGACTGTCATGATTCGACTGAGGGTGTGGTAAAAGGTCCGATTGTAATTATTCTCCTATTCACGGACTGGGCATAGCTGAGTAATTTTCTATATTGCCAGAGAGATGTCAGAGTTGGAGCTGGAATGAAACAACTTCCCCAGGAACACGGCTTGTTGTGCAGCACAAATCTTCAGTCCTATTGCAGGAATGGGGTCAGGGCCCATTGCCTTTGTCGTATCTACTGTGTTCAGCTGTTTCTTCACGTCACGGGCAGAAAATCGAATTGTTTGAACACTACCATCTGTGATTCTGTGGGAAACATGATGAGTGTAAGGTGGATCATCATTCACTCAACACGTCTGGCTGAGGATAGTGCAGACACCACATCCTTGACTTTTTTCATTGACGTACAGAGCTGTTCCGATATTTAGGATGAGAATATTTGTGGAGTACTCTGCTCCAGTAAATTGTTTAATAGTCCATCGACATTTATGTTTGCATTTGGCAGGACGACAGAGCTTAGGTCTGATCTGTTAGTCTTGGGATCATTTCCCCTCTCCATCAGACATTAGTTCTGCTGGTCGGAATTTAACCAGTTGATTGCAGTAGCTTTAATGGGTTGTCAACAGGTTTAGGTTCACGTGATTCGACCCTGGCATGTTCACCCACACTCATCACTGAACTATGGATCGGCTTGATGGTAATGGTAGAATTATCATCAGGAAAATGTTACAGATTGTCGTTGAATACAATTCTGTTTCTGCTGCTGCTGTGGTCTACAATATCTACAATTCAATTCTACTGACTGTCCCCCAGTTCACACCGAGACCCATTCACCCATCAGCCCTGTATTCAGTGACCTAATCTGGTTTCTGATGCGGTAACACTTGCATTTTCATATTCTCATTCTGCTGAGGGCCTCTTCATGGTGTCACTCCTCTAATTTGTTACTTTAACTGAATCCATTTAAAGTAATGATCTAAATCGTTTCTCTTCCACAACGTCAACTTCTGTATTTGAAGTGAATGTGTTCCCCTCTGTTATTCTCCCTGACCATGATTAAGAGTTCTGTAGTGTCAGTGATGCCAGATTTATGAAGTTTCAGAGTCAAGGAACTTGTGCACCATGCGTTATTGTTCAGTTCCCAGTGTACGGCTCTCCATGTTGGACAGGATGGTTGAGCATCTTTGACGTACTTCTTTGGAAATTTTCCAAGAACAGAAATTGCTTAAGAAATTGCTGAAGATGTTGCAGCATCTTCTGGAATGAATGCAGTGTTAAACTTTCAGATCCAGTGACCCTCGACAAAGATCTCCGTTTCTCAAGCAATTTTGGTATTTTTATTACCAGTATCCATAGTTAGTTGTTTGTGAAAGTTTGTTCTTTGCCTATTCACTTCTGAGGGAGCTCAGCAGGTCTGTCAGCACCTGCAGAGACAGAGAAACGGCATTAGAATTTCAAGCCCAGTGTGACACTTCTTCACAACTGAAAAGCATTGGAAACTTGGCTTTTTAATCCCTTGCCAGAGGTGGGGGATAGGTGACAGGGAAAAGAGGGCGTGACAAAGATAAACCGGCTTTTAGCAGCGGTGAATGTGAAGATGATATAAAATGGGTTTAAATTAAAGTGTGAATGGGGAAAAGAGTTCTCTGTATTGAGTGCAAGATAAAGAAGACACAATCACACAAGGTCATAGGAGGCCAGGAGGGAGAATGTTGACTATGTGGCATTATAAAGACCTGGCCATAAATACGTTTTCACTGTCGAGATCATCACCCCCTTTAGACAAAGGATATCAGGTGCTTGCCTTCTTACTGGCACTAGTAAGCGTTTCATGCTGCCTTAGTATTGTAATAGGGAGAAAAACAAATCACAGTATGAAGTTTGGGCTGAGTATTGTTTACCCTAGTTTCAAATTTGCAGTATTTATCTTTAACTGCTTGTTCTTAAAGTTAGTATTGGATGGAGTGTAGAAGGTTGAGGGATGACATTATAGAAGTATCTAAAATTATGAGAGATATGGATAGGGTGAATAGCCAAGGTCTTTTCCACAGGATGGGGGAGTTCAGCCCTAGATGGCATTGGTTTAAGGTGAAAGAGGGAAAATTCACAAGGGAGGCAGGGGCAGTGTTTTTCCACAGCGGGTGGTGTGGGTATGGAATGAGCTGCCAGAGGAAGAGTGGTAGATCCATGTACAGCTGCAACATTTAAAACTCATTTCGACAAATATACGGATGGGAAACATTTTGAGGCATATGGGCCAAACGAAAGCAGATGGGACGAGGTTAATTTGGAAAACCTGGCCAGCACGGACATTTAGAACAGCTTCACGCAGGTTCACAATGGTTTTGTGAAAGTGAAATTATACTTTGCCCTACAAAATCATGCAAAGTATTTCTGCAGATGCCTGAGAATGTAACAAGCGGACTTGATAAAGGGGATCTGGCAGACACCAAGCTTTCCAGAGTTTTTCCACAAGTTTTACAAAATAAAATTTCTTACACAAGATAGAAGCTCGTAGGATGATGGGGAATGTATTAGCACGGGATGATGATTGGTTAGCACATAGAAATCGGAGAGTCAGGAGAATGAATCATCAATATAAAGGTGGATCTGCTGGAGGACCACGGCTATCAGTCCGATGGCATCAGTTATTTACACTCTATACTGATAGTTTGAAGGAGAGAGCTGAGTGAAATATACATCCGAGTTTGAGAACAACACTGAGAATCAAAAGGCAGGCTGTTATTTAATGGAGAGGACTTCCACAAAAAGAACAGTACAAAGGGATTGGAGTGTTCCTGTGTATGAAACATAAAGTCATCATGCGGGTGCAGCAAGTAACTAGGTTGTTTCATTAGCCGGCTTCCAGGGATGAAAGGGCTATGTTAGTGAGAATCTCTAAGATTGTAAGGCGATTATACATTGGGGTTTAAATAAATGAGGAGTGATACTGCTGAAAAATACAAGACACAGAAGGGACTTGAGAAGGTAGATGTGAGACGTTGTTACCATTCCTGAGTGGAGTCTTGAACTCGAAGACATAGATACTGAATATGGAATATCAATTTCTATCTGAGATACAAAGTGATGTCTTCTGTCAGCCGGTAGTGAATGCCTGGAATTCCCTAACCCGGAGAGGTGTGGAGCGATACAAGGAGTCGGCGAGAAAGTGGAGTTAGACCTGGAGTAGATCAGCCATATTCGTATTAAATGACTGGGTATTCTTGAGGGGCCGAATAGCCTACTCTTGTTCCTATTTATTAATTTCACGTGCTATGCTTTTGCAAAGTTACTGGTTATTTTTCCGGAAGTTGTGTTGTGTAATGCTGCATTTGGGTGAGCAGAGGATTTCAGTTAACGCTGGGTAGGGTATGGGGGCTGTATTCACAGTAAATCTGGCTCTGTAACATGACCCACATCTGGAGCAGACTTTGCAGAAAGGGGAAGCCTGGAAACAGGGATTGGGAGTGAGTGTCACTTCCTGACCCAGCCTGGATTTTCCAAGTACATTTCCAAAACTGCACCCAACCATCAGAGTGTGGCCTTGATCTGCCCCTGTGTAGCACATCCCAAGAGCTGAATGGAACATCAGAACATAGGGCTGCAGGACACGAGGGGGCCATTCAGCCCTTTGACACTACTCCACCAGTAAATACACTCGTGGCGTATCTCATTGTGGTCCCAGCTGCACTTTTCTCTCCATGCACCATTATCCCTGATTCACCTGTCTATGGACAATCAGACGAAGCCAGCCTCGATATAATATAACGATTCAGCCATCCCAAACTTCTGGGAAAGCGAATTCCCACTTGAACGAATTCGCACTTTGTGATTTTTTTTTCTTACTCCAGTTGTGACTGAGAATGGAGGATGTAACTCTTTCCTTTCCTAGTCCAACTCTTCCACGGCTCACAACAAATTTTAAATGTAACCAGGTTGGTGATATTGCCGATGGTAAAAGTCTCAGACTGGGTCAGGTTCAGTGATAAGAACACGTCAGGCAGATTTCTTTTGTCAGCCACAAGTTATTAACAGAACTAACGGAGGAGTATGTTGGATCTGTGGGTAACACTGCTGCCTCACATCACCAAGGAGCTGGGTCTAACTCCAACCTCAGGCGACCCTCTATGTGGAGTTTAAACATTCTCTCCGTGTCTGCGTGGGTTTCCTCCCAGTGCTCCAGTTTCCTTCCACTGTCCAATCATGTGCAGTTTGAAGTGGATTGCCCATAGTGCCCAGGGATGCGTAGGTTAGGTGGGTTAGTTATGGGAAATGCCGGGTTACAGCAATACGATTGGGGGCCAGGTCGAGTTGGGATGCTGTTTGGTGGGTCAGTGTGGACTTAATGGACGGAATGCCCTGTCTCCACACTGTAGAGATTCTATGAAAATGACAATAAATTTGAACTATACAAACACCCAGTAGGTACATACCTAATCCACTCTCCTCGAGGTCTTGTATGTTTCATTTTCATTCCAAGAGTAACCTGTTAAAGCCTTCATAATATAAGCCCTTTACCCCAGGAATACGTGAAATGAAATATCTCTGAACTGCTTCCAATGTAATTACATCCTATCTCAGATAAGGAGACAAAAATACTAATCTCACAGTCAGATCATAATGTTTATAATTGTTTTCTCAAAGTGGTGTGTGAGTCTTTGGAACACGCTTCCCCACAGAGCATTGGAGGCAGAAATATTGAATATTTTTCAGGCACAGATGGAAGGTTCATAAATAACAACAGAGTCCATGATTATTGAGGAATGGGCAGCAATGTGCAGTGTGGGGTAAAATGTAGACAGTGGTATCAAATAACACAGCTTCAGAACCTCCAGGAATGTAATGCAAAATGAAATGATAATATTGATAAAATGTTAAGGGAGAATACAAGATGGTGGCGATCCAGAAGGTCTGATTGCTGGGCGCTGCATCAACACACGGGCAAAGTGCAATCCACCCCATCCCAACCATTTACTTAAAATTCAGCACTAAAAGAGCGACAGAATCTTTACGAATCCCGATTTGTAAAACGGAAATGACAAAACATGGGGAAAGGATCGAGTAAGTCCCAACAAGTGGCGCACCCGTCAGAAGCATCGAGCATGCCTGAGGCCGCTGCTGCAACCCACTCTGCTCGTTCGATCGACCCAGTTATCTCACCAGGCCTTGGTCACTGAGTTCACCAAGTTACGTGAAATGATTGAAGCCATGATTGAAGAAGAGTTCGCCACAGCCACTCTCAGCCGTGCTCCAAAAACATGAGCAGCAACTTCACAGCCTTGGACACAGAACAGACGATGCCAAGGGCCGAACCACAGTGACAGAGACCGTGATCGATTCCTCTCGGGAGAGGATCCTTGCCCCTGAAAAACAGGTCTGCACCTTAACTGAACAAGAAGACGACCTCGAGAACAGGAGTAGGATGAAGAATATTCACATCGTCGGTTTGCTGGAGCGGACAGAAGGTGGTCAGCTGGTGCGTTTGTTCAAGAACTGGCTGCAGTGATTCCTTCACTTGGAAACTGAGGAGGGACGGGAGAAGACTGAGACAGTTCATTGGGTTACAGCATGGAAGTCAGACTCAGACCAACACCTTCATCCTGTCCTTGCGCGATTACATAGTTATGGGGACAAACAAAGTCTGATGGAAGCTTTCAGAACCTAGTGGAAGGATCCAATGTGTTTATGTCACGAGAGCTCCAGGATTATGTCCTTTCTGGATTTTTCAGTGGCGGTGAATCATGTTTATCCTTAAAGAAATTTTATTGGATTTTTCTGGTATTAACCAGTGCTACATTATAGTCGGGGATGGGTAGAGTACTCATTTTTAATTCCTTCATTAGTATTAGTACACTTTTTTTCTTTCTTTGCTTGTGTCTGGGGTGCAGCTCAAGGTGGAGGGAGTTACAAAGGTAGTTGTGATGACTTAGTGCAGACTGAAGGGCAGTTTTTGTTGTTAATTGCCTTGAATTCCATATTGGTAGCGGGCAGAAGATAACGTTGTAAGATATGTCAGCATCCCCAGTTTGCAGGGATGGGGTCCAGGAGAGGTAAATTCCCCTTTCGAGTGTCATTGGAACTTTGGATTTTATTTCGTTGTTTGTTTTTTTATGTGTTTAGCTTTGGAAAGTTTTGAGAGCTTGTTAGTTGTAGTGGTTTTAGTTTGTAAAGTTTTAAGGCTCTACGAGTTTTTTTTGCATTAATGATCAACGATGTGTAATTCGATGTGAAACTCTAGAGTTGAAATGTTGCTACAGTGTGTTATGGATAATGATGTGCTTAAATGGGTACCTGGAACATTAATGGGGGGGTGCACCTGCCACTCAAGAGGAAAAATGTACTTTCTCGTCATAAAACAGAGAGGGTGAATGTTTTCCTATTTCAGGAGATGCACCTTGATGACAAGGAACAGTTGACGTTACAGCAGGGCGAGTTTGATTGGGTTTATTTCTCGTCTTTTAATAGTAGGAATAGGGGAGAAGCCATACTACTTAGGAAGAATCTTCCATTTAGCACATAGAACAGTACAGCACAGAACAGGCCCTTCAGCCAACGATGTTGTGCCGACCACTGATCCTCATGTATGCACCCTCAAATTTCTGTAACCATATGCATGTCCAGTAGTCTCTTAAAAGTCCCCAAAGTCCTTGATTCCACAACTGCTGCTGGCAGCACATTCCATGCTCTCACAACTCTCTGTGTAAAGAACACGCCTCCGACATCCCCTCTATACTTTCCTCCTACCAGCTTAAAACTTTGCAATACCTCCCACACAGTTATAGAATATTCTTGAGATTGCTGATTATGGAATGTTCCAGATAATGTTCCAAATAATTCCCAGTTTCAGGAAAATGGCAGTGTCCCAGTGTGTAACACATTAGAGGAAGGAGTAGAGATGTACATTTTTTTAAATCACACACAATTCAAACCGTGCTGAGGCCATTCAGCCCTTCAAGTGTGCTCTAGCATTTAATAATATCCTGGCTGATCTGATGGTTTTCTCAGCTCCATGTTACAGGAACATTCAGTCATTCAATCCCCTGGGTTCCTGTCACTGACCAGATAGCACTCAGGCACTTTTACCCCAGTATTTTTTCAATCGCCTTTTTAAGGGCATTTCCCATAGGGACGGACACTCCTAACAATATATTCCATCATCTTTATACTTTCATGCAACGGTCAGCATGCTTTACACAGGCCAAACAAAAATCTACACTTATTTTATGGTTATAAGTATCCCATCACACTTAGTAATTCAGGTTATTTCACTTTTCCCAAAATGCTCCCCCACTTTATCTCATTCACCTGTCCTGCCCTATTTCCCAATTGTAGGTCAAGTTTGTCCCTTCCCGAGTGGCTTCTCTATATATTACTTGTGGAAACTTTCCTGAACAGACTTAACAAATTACATTCCTTCTAGGTCCTTAACCATCTGGAAGCCCCAGTCTATGTTAGGAAAAGTGAAATCACCTATTATAACAACCCTATTGTTCCCGCAAGTCTCCCTAGTCTCCCTGCATATTTCTTCCTCTAATTCCCATTGATGATTTGGAGGCTTATAGTGCAACCACTATAACATCACCATCCCCCTCTAACTACTTTGCACCATTCACCAAACCTCATTGGATATTATCTAAGTTATTTCAACTTTAAATACAGGTGTGGTACCCGCCTTAATCAGTACTATTGGCATTTAAACTGTTTCCATTTGCATCTCTCCATCGCCGTGATTTCCACATCCACGGTACCCCTTGTCAAGGTACAGTGGAGATATGGAGCTGTAAATGGATGGGAGCTGCACACCCTGTCACTTACAACATTGGCTGCAAGTTTCCCCACACTGGGCAGCGACTTAACACAGTGTTACCGAACAGTGAAACAGCCTGGTTTTTTTGTATGAATGAACCAGTGCGGTCTGCACAGCTCCCCATGCTGGACCTTTAGACCAGGATGATAGATCAAGCATTGGTGTGGGCTGCACAGAGTACCATTCTGGATATTGCTGGTTTGCATTCAGCAGTACGGTAGCCAGATCTACACAGTGCTCCATCCTGAAAGTATCATGGATGGGCTGGTTTTGTGAGTTGGATTGCGAATGTGAGAGAATTAAACATCTGGCAATACCTTTATTTTGTGTTTTCATTCTTGTGATTGGACCCTTCAAATCCTGACTCATCCGGTTAGACCCATCCTTCTGGATAAGTCATGGTGACTGTTGTTACAGCATCTGGGTCTGCAACATGACCAACAAATGGAGCACAGGCAAAAGAGAGAACAGTCTCCGTAAAATGGAATGAGGGAATCATAATTAGATCAGCTGTGGTCTTAGTGAATGGTGGGGCAGGATTGAATGGACCACTAATGCAACTTATCATACATTTCTGTTTGTGCCATGCAAACCCACCTTCTCTCCCATTGTCCCATACTGGTGGGGAGTGAGGCACCTCCTCCTTTTCCTGCGTAACAGGATTCTCAGGCCTTACTAGCCTCCAGATTTCCCTGTTTCCCAGTTTCTAGCAGTTGAGTTATTGCCTCCTGTTCCTGTGTCCCAGTCTCGAACAGTTGAATGACTCCCTCCTGTACCTGTGTCCCAGACTCGAGCTGTTGAATGACTGCCTCCTGTTCCTGTGTCCCAGTCTCGAGCAGCTGAGTGACTCTCTCCTGTCCCTGTGTCTCAGTCTGGAACAATTAAGTGACTCCCTCCTGTTCCTGTGTCCCAGTCTCGAGCTGTTGAATGACTACCTCCTGTTCCTGTGTCCCAGTCTCGAACAGTTGAGTGACTGCCTCCTGTTCCTGTGTCCCAGTCTCGAACAGCTGAGTGACTGCCTCCTGTTCCTGTGTCCCAGTCTCGAACAGTTGAGTGACTCCCTCCTTTTCCTGTGTCCCAGTCTCGAACTGTTGAGTGCCTCCCTCCTGTTCCTGTGTCCCAGTCTCGAACAGTTGAGTGACTCCCTCCTTTTCCTGTGTCCCAGTCTCGAGCTGTTGAGTGACGGCCTCCTGTTCACGTGTCCCAGTCCCGAGCAGTTGAGTGACTCCCTCCTGTTCCTGTGTCCCAGCCTTCAGCAGCCGAGTGACTGCCATCTATTTGTGAAAATTGAAGTCCTCCACCTGTTCCTGTGTAACAGGCTCCAATCTCTCTGTGCTCACCTGCTGCTCCGGTGGAATGGAGTTGAGGGACTGAATGGCCCCTTCACATTCCTTCCAGCTTCTCTTGACTAAAAGCCTTTCTCCTGTTTGTGGAAAACACCATTAAAATCTAAATGATGTATTTTTGTATTTGACTCTCAGTAATTGAGCAAACAAGCTGACTGACAGAATTCAGAACCTGAATAACCTCTTCCTGTTCCCGTGTTATACACTCAAAACTCAACAGAGTCGCAGTGATGTACAGCACGGAAAAGGACCCTTCGATCCAGTCGTCCGTTCTAACCAAATATCCTAAATTAATCTCGTCCCCCTTGCCAGCACTTGGCCCATATCCCTCTAAACCCTTCCCATGCACGTACCCATTCAAATGCCTTTTAAATGGTGTAACTGTGCCTGCCTCCACCAGCTCTTTTGGGTGCTCAATCCATAAACACAGCAGTCTCTCTTTGAATGTGTTGTACCTCATTTCCCTTTATAAATCTTTCCCCTCTCACCTTAAACCTTTGTCCTGTAATTTTGGACTCGCCTATCCTGGGGTGACTGTTTACATTATCTATGCCCGTCATGATTTTATAAACCGCTTTAAGGTCACCTCTCAGCCTCAAAACTTGAAAATACTCCCAGCCTATTCAAACTCTCCCTGAAAATCTAACCCTCCAACATCTGCAATATTCTTTTAAATCACTTCTGCATCCTTTCAAGTTTGACAACATCTTTCCGACAGCAGGGAGACCAGAATTAAAGGCAATATTACAAAAGTGGCCAAACCAATGACCTGGACAGGGGCAATATGTCATGCAAACGCAAAGACTCAAAGCACGCACCAATAAAGGGAAGATCACCGAGTGTTTTCTTCACTACGCCATCTACCTGTGAGGGCACTTTCAAGGAACGAAGAACCTGCACCACCAGGTGACACAGTAGCTCAGTGGCTTACATTGCTGCTTCAGAGCGCAGCGATCTGGGTTGAATTCTATCCTTGAATGACTACCTGTGTGGTGTTTGCACATTCTCCCTGTGTCTGCGTGCGTTTCCTCCGGGTGCTACTTTTTCCTGCCACAGTACGAAGATATACCGGCAAGTGTAGATTGGCCATGCTAAATTGCCACAAGTACCCAGGGATGTGTGGGCGAGGTGGATTAGCCATGGGGAATGCAGGCTCAGAGGGACAGGGTAGGGGTTTCTCCAGTAGGATACTGTTTAGAGGGTGGGTGTGGCCTTGATGGGCAGAATAGCCTGTTTCGTCACTGGAGGGATTCTATAATTTCATTGGAGTTCCCTTTGAGTGGCAACTTTCGACAGAACTCTACCTACATATCTTGCCCTGATTTGTCTTGCCAAAATGCAACAGCTCACATTTATCTAAATTTAACTCCATCCACCACCCCTTGGCTCACCTAATCAACTTTCTCTCTGTTCGGAGATATCATTTTTCACTGTCGACTACACCACCAAATTTGGGATTATCTACAAGCTTACAGACCATACATCATATACTCAAATACAAATGATTTGTATAAGTGACAAGAGGCAGTGAAGTCACTGTTGACCTTTGTGGCACACCACTGGTCACAGGTCTCCAAGTTTAATGAACAAATATCCAGTGTCACGCCCTGTCTCCAATATTCAAAAACATGTTGGATCTAAATGGCGAGCTCTACCTGGAGCCCAGGCAGTCTGACCTTGCTAACCAGTCTACCATGTAGAACATTTTGGTTTTCTTACTGAATTCCCTAAAGACAACCTCCCCTGTTCTGCCCTCATCAATCATCTTCATCACTTCCTCAAAAAATTCCACTGAGTCAGTGAGACGTGATCTCCAATGTACAAAGCCCTCTTCTGTCCTTGTCTTTCCAAATGCATGTACATCCTTTCCCTCAAAACCCCCTCCAACAATTTAGTCACCATTAGCGTCAGGCTCATCGATCTATAGTTACCTGTTTTTTTCCTTACTTTCTTAAATGATGACACTACGTTAGCAGCCCTCCAGTACCATGGCACCTCACCTGTGGAAATCAATGTTACAAATACATCAGCAAAATGCAGAGCAATCTCTTTCGTAGCTTCCCACAAACGTCTGGGATATAACTGATCAGGTCCCAGGGATTTGTTCACCTTTATGTGTTTTAAAATGTCCAACACCTCCTTGTAATATAGACACTTTTCAGGATATTATTAAACATTCTTCATTCTCTCGCGCTTGTAACTCCCTCCACATTATATACTGAGGAGAAATACTCATTTCATATCCCTCCCATCTCTTGTAGTTCCACGTATAGGTAGCCTTACTGATCTTTAAGGTGCCCTATTCTCTCCCTTGTTAATCTTTTGCCATGAAAAGATTTGTAGAATTTCTTCAGTACCTCATTAACCCTATTTCTGAAGCCCCAACTTGTGTTCACATTTTTCTGGCCCTATTTCCCCGTTGACTATACACTTACTGCCCTTATACTCCTCTGGGGATCCACTTGATCTCAGGTTTGTTTACTTGACATGTTCCTCCTTCCTTACCTTGACCAGAGCATCAATATATCTAGCCATCCAGCACTCCCTGCACCCACCAGCCTTGCCCCTCTCACTAACAGGAACACGTTGGCTCTAGACTCTCTAAAACCAAGTATTGATGGCCTTGCATTTTCCAACCATCCCTTTACCTGTGAATAGGATATTCCAATCAGCCTTTTACAGGGCTCGCCTAACACTTTCAAAATTGGTCTTGTTCAAAGTTAGAACTTTATTGTTTACATCAGGTCTTTCCTATTCCATAACTAATTTAAACATAATACTTATGCGTAACAGACTTGAAATGTTAAATAAACACTTCCTGCTCCTCTGTAACAGGCTCGAGAGGCTGCATGGGATCCTCCTGTCCCTTTATAACAGCCACAAAACATTAAATGACACATCAACCCCTGGATTATAAGCAGCCAATAAACTGAACCTGATGGAGGTCCATCCCTTCTCAGTTACAGAAACAATGAACTCCAGGTGCCCTCTCAGTGACACCTCATACAGCTGCAGCGACAAATCCTTTTATTTTGAATGATTTTGTTGGCAAAATGTGCTAATATTCCAGAGTTCCACATTTTCAATTCCACAATGTTGTAACGCCAACACCAAGCTCAAGGCTTCCTTCCCCATTGTGGAATAAATCTGTTGATGTTTGCACTGGACACTCCAACCACACGTTACATAATGGAGCACTCCTCATCTCTCCAATAGTTCTTCTGAATAACATAGCTCCTTATGTCTTAGAATAAAATAATTACATACTTCTGTACCTCTTAATGCTGAAAACTTTTACTATCCTCCTTTATATTATTGGCCAGTTTACCTTCGTACCTCATTTTTTTCTCTGCGTATTTCCTTCTTAGTAATCCTCTGTTGTTCTTGAAAAGCTTCCCAGTCCTTCGTTTTGCTATGTTATACTTTTCTCTTTTAACTTTATATGATTCTTAACATCCCCGGCAGCCACGGCCACCCATGCCTCCTCCTAGGATCTTTCTTCCTTTTTGGAATGAACTGTTCCTGCAACATCTGCATTATACACAGAAATATCTGCCATTGTTCCTCCACTGTCATCCCTGCTAAGGTATTGCACCATTGAACTTTGGCCAGCTCCTCCCTCATAGCTCCATAGTTCCCTTTATTCAACTGAAAAATTGTCACTTCCGATTGTACCCTCTCCCTCTCAAATTGCAGATTGAAGCTTATTGTATTATGGTCATTACTTCCCAATGGCTCCTTCACTTCGAGGTCCCTGACCAATTCTGGTTCGTTGCACAATACCAGATCCAGAATTGCCTTCTTCCAGGTCGGCTCCAGCACCGGCTGTTCTCAGAATCCATCTCTGAGGCACTCCACAAAGTCTCTTTCTTGAGGTCCAATACCATCCTGATTCTCCCAGTCTACCTGCATGTTGAAATCCCCCATAACAACTGAAGTAACATCTTTGCGACAGGTCAATTTCAGCTCCTGAATTAACTTACATCTGACATCCAGACTACTGTTTGGGGGCCTGTAGATAATTCCCAAGAGGGCATTTTTACCCATAGTATTTCTCAGTTCTATCCACACTGACTCTGCATCCCCTGATTCTATGTCCCCCCGCGCAAGACTGAATATCATCCCTTACCAGCATGGCCACCCCACCCCCTCTGCCCGTCAGACTGTCCTTATGATAGCACGTGTAGCCTTGCATATTCATTTCCCAGGCCCTGTCCACTTGAAGCCACATCTCAGTTATACCCACAATATCGTATCTGCCAATTTCCAAAAGAGCCTCAAGCTCATCCATCTTATGTCTAATGCTTCGTGCATTCATGTATAGTATTTTTAATTTGTTACTGCCCTCACCCTTCCCATCAACTCCTATTTCACTCAATCTTACAGCATGATCACTTTCTGAGTTTTCTGCCTCATGGATACAGTTGTCTTTCTTGACTTCCCTTGTTCTAACTTTCCCTCCAATTTCCTTCTTAAACAGCCAGTTTGTCTCCTCCTCCACACCCCCCCCCCCCCCACCCCGCTACTTAGTTTAAATGTAGCGGTGTTACAGTAGAAAACGTGCCTGCCAGAATGCCGGTCCCTAACCTATTAAGGTGCAAACGTCTCTCTTGTAGAATCTATACTTACCACAAAACATACCCCAGTGATCCAAGAATTTAAATCCTTGCTTCCTGCACCAATTCCCCAGCCACACATTCAAGTCCATTATCTCCCTGTTTCTGGCCTCACCAGCCCGAGGAACGGGAAGCAAACCGGGAATAACCACCCTGGACGTCCTGCTTTTCAGCCTTCTTCCTAGTTCTCCGAAGTCCCGCTGTAGTATGTTCCTCCTCTTCTTCCCGACATCATTTGTGCCGACATGTACCACCATCTCTGGCTCTTCACCTTCGTCCTTGAGGATTTCCTGCACTCTGTCTGTAATGTCTTTAACCCTAGCACCAGGAAGGCAACACACCATCCTTATGTCCCTCTGCTGCTAAAAAAGAGCCCAGTCAGTTCCTCTCACTATGGAGTCCCCTATTACCACAGCTCTGTGCAATGTCCAACTCTTCCACTCTGTATCCACGCCAACTTTTGATTGACAGACCTGGCCGCCTCGCGGACTGGCAGTGTCATCTGTCTCTACTGTTTCCAAAAGATTCAACTTGTTCCTGACAGGTACTTCCCCCGGGGTCTCTTGCACCTGTTTCCTCTCTGCCTTCCTCATCGTCTACTCTCTTCTGGTACGATTGGTGTAATAACCTCGCTGAAGGTCTTGTCCAGAAAGATCTCGTTCTCTAGGATTAACCTAAGGTCCTCGAGCTCTTTCATCAGCGCTGCAATATGCTCTGTCAGTAGCTGAACGTGCACACACTTTCCACACATATTCGAGCCAGACACACCAGAGTCGTTGACCTCCCACATCAAGCACGTAGCACACTGAACCAGCTGGGCAGTCATGTCTTCACCCTCTTCAACTGTGACGTAATCACTTCCACTTAAATAACAATTACTTACCTTCCCAACTGGCTTTGCGCTCCGACTTCACTTCCGCCCAGCTCCCGCCGCTCTCTGATGCGAAAAGCAGGTTTAGGTTCATGTGGTTATGACCCAGACATGTTCACCCACAGTCATTACTGAAACATAGATCAGTAATGGCAGACTGAGGAGATTATACCTGGGTAAGATATTACAAGTGGTGGTTGAATGATGTTCTGCTTCTCGTGCTGCTGTGTTCTACAGCACTACATAAATACGCAGTTTGGAGCTGCAATATCTGAAATGCAATACTGCTGTCTGTCCCTGAGTTCACATCGAGACTCATTCACCCATCAGCCCTGTGCTCAGTGACCTACTCTGGTTTCTAATGTGGAAATACTTGGATTTTCATATTCTCATTCTTCTGAGGTCATGTTTCCAATCTGACACATTCCGTAAAAACATTTAACTGATTTTAATTCAATTGTTTAATTCATCTGAATCTTTTTCCTTGAGTAATACCATCTTCTGTGTTTAAATTGAATGTGTTTCCATCTGTTTCTCTCCCTGACCATGATTAAGAGCTCTGTAGTGTCAGTGATGCCAGCCTGATGTAGTTTCAGAGCCAGTGAATTCTCTGGATTCCCAATCATCTTCACCACTTTGCATGTTTTCTCTTTTGGTTCGATGCCTTATCACTCATGGCTGCCTTGTCCTCCCATGAGTATGTTTCATCTTTTTTGGGAGAATTTCTGATATCCTCCGAATTATCCAACATAAATTACTGCCATTGTATCTCCCTGGTCTTCCCTGCTAGGCTCCCCTTCCAATTAACTTTCGCCAGCTCCTCCCTCATGTCTTTGTAGTGACATTGCTCAATTATAATCACATTACATCAAGAAGAGAGCAATAGATATAAATCGAAAGAAGGTGTTTTGAGAGATGGGACATCAAGAATAATTGGCAAATTTCTTGACTAGATACAAAGAGAAAATGTGAGAGGATATAGATGGGGACATGTGAAAAATGAGTAAACTAGATTGTTGATAGAAATGGATGCACATCCCTCAATGTTTTGGCAATTCCTGTGTGCTGTGGTCCTTTGTACAGTGCATTTACAACAGAGTAATATGTTCCAATGCTGGCTCTGATACCAGAATTTTAATCTCCAATAATATGACAGACACGAGCTTTGGAAAGCACCCAGCAGGCCAATATAGTGAAGTCCCAGTAGAAAGGGAATTAACTGAAATAAGTTGGGACACCAGAAAAAAGAATGTATAATGCACAACCTGATAAGAATGAGAAATGAGAGTAGAGAATTCCAGAAAAGGAGGGAACATTGCGAGAAGGGGAACATATCACATTAGATGATCATCAAATAATGTTTTATACATTTTATACATCATGTGCATCATTTTTCAATAACTGTCTCCGTTGTTCATTTAGAATGTGTTGTGCACATATGAAAAATATGTGCATACACTCACATATTGATTAAACAATGTATACAAAATCATTTTTCTGCCATTGAAATGGTCCTGTTGTCGTGTGAGCAGGATACATGAACACCAACTGGCCACCAAAAGACATGATCCACTATCACTCTATTCCATAATACAGACAGAGAAGGGCATCACTTTGACTGGAACAACACACACACTTACTAAGACATGCAAATGTTCCCGGAGGAATGGCATTCTAACCAGAAGTCCATCAACAAATGCATCAATTTAGATCCTATCTACCTTCTCTTGTAATAAAAATAGCCGGGAATGACATCATCCACCTTAAGAAAGAAAACCCCATAAATAGAGAGGTGGGACATACCACCAGTGCTTGAGCGGAGACTCTCATTGATGATGTCACCTAATCAGATGAAGAAACGTCTGAAAACAAATATTCGTGCTCAGTGGGCTAACTTGCATACATATAAATTGTTATTTTTCATTAATTAGTGGAATTTAGGAGTTCTTTATCGCTCATGTTTTAACAGATTATGATGCGAGGTGAGCTTTTCTGGGTGTGTGGTTTTAATTAACAGAGGGGTTCAATAGAGATGTCATAACAGTTTGGGGCCTATCTGGGGACTTGGACAGACTTGAACAGATTTATGGTACAAAAGGTCTCAGCAAATTCCAACTCATTGCAATTAGTGACCTGGATCTTCAAATAAAACCGTTGGGAAAATTCATTTAATTTTGTTAACTTGTGGTTGGTTAAAGTAAAAGTGAAAGAATTGTTTTTTAACATTACTAAAGAGGTTCCCAAGTTTGCCAAGGAAGTTTACAAAGTCAGAGGAAGGAATATTTTTAGAATTAGCAAATAGGTTGGAATTGGGTTTAGCCAGGAACAAAAGGAAAGCTGACATTGTAACGGAGTTGGTCAAGCACTTTGGTGTGTCCGAGAAACAGGCAACTGCAGTAGAGTTAGAAAACACTTAAATTGCAAATCTGGCAACTGGAGTTAGAAGGTGAAAATAGGGAAGGAAACAGACAGAGAACCAAGGGAAAGGGAAAGAGAGGAAAAGAGAGAGAGAGAATTTGAATTTCGGAAGTTGGGAATTAGGCAAGAAAGCTAAATTAACAGGATAGAGATGAAGGGATGTGTACAGCTATGATAATACCTTGTCATATTTCAGTGAGAAAAATGTCAATATCTGTTTTTATTTCATTTGAAAAACAAAATGGCTTGGCAGATGGTGTGTCCAGTGAACTTGTGGGTAATGCTCGTTCAGATTACGCTGGAAGGCACGGAGTGAGGTACTTGCAGCACTGGCAGATGAGAGGTCAAGAGATTATGCAGATGTCAAACTGGCTATTTTGATTGGTTATGAATTGGTACTAGAAGAATATAGGCAGAGGTTCAGAAAGATAGAGACAGAACCAGGTCAGGCGTATGTTGAGTTGGAAACAATTAAACACAGTCATTTTGGTAGATGGGTGCTGGCCTTAAAAATGGATAAGACCTGTGTGGCTCGAAGGGAGATTATTCTGCTGGAGAAGTTTAAAGACTCACTTCCAGAGATGGTAAAAAATCATGTGAATGAATATAAAGTTCAAGAAGTCAGAAACACAGCAGAAATGGCGGGTAAATATGCATTGGGGCATGTGATGAAATTTAGCTTCTGGGAGGATTTTCATGCTGTGAACATAGAAACTGGGAGAAGGCGTGATCACACATTACAAAGCGAACAGTAGCGCATAATAGTTTACTACAGGTGAAAAAAGAAGCCCAAGGAGGTGAAAGGCCTATGGTGTTCTCACTATTAGGGAGTGAAACACATACCATTACAGTGCTGATGGTTTAAGAAAGGCACTATAAAAAAAAGCTTTCACTGCAGTAAGTTTGGACACACCGTGCTGGGGGTTGAAGGAAGACACTTTGGGAAAAGATGTGGTAGAAGAGGCTAAGCCAGTGGCATTAGTGAAACTGGTAAATGAAACCCCGCGTAGGAAAATGCACAGCCTCGGTACAGAGTCAGTGCCTGGTCTCTATAAAGAATTCGCCTCTGTGGATAAAGTTTACTAAGAAGGTGGGGAGGGGTGCGGGGAAGGACGATAAATTATAAGTTTTTGAGATACGGGATCTGCTTTGTCGCTAATAGTTGAGAAGTGAGGTGCCAGAAAAGCACATATGATCAGGCAGCATTTGAAGAACAGGACAATCTACATGTCAGGTATAAACCCATCGTCAGGAATGTGGCAGGGGAACAAGGGGGCTGAAAGATAAATAGGAGGGTAGGAGCTGGAATCGCGGGAGGGTCACTGGGAGGGCGATAGGAAGGTGTCGGTGGGAGTGATAGTGATATGTCGGAGGAGAGGGTGGAGTGAATAGATGGGAAGGACGATGGATAATTAAGACCGTTCAAGAGGGTGGTGTTGATTTGAATTGTTAGATCTGGCATAAGGTTGGGGGAGGGGAGATTTGGAAATTGGTGAAGTTGATGTTGATGCTGTACAGTTTGAGGGGTCCAGCTGTCCTACCACCTATCCTCTTCACCCTCTTCTCTGACCTATCACCATCACACCCCACCTGCATCTATTATCGCCTTGCAACCTACCTTCCACTCATCTCCACCCCCACCCTCCTATTTAGTTCTCAGTCCCCTTCCCCTCTATTACCCCCACCCCACTTATCTGATGAAGGACTTATGCCTGAAACGGCAACTCTCCTGCCTACCGGATAATGCCTGATCTGCTGTGCTTTTCCAGCCCCACACTTTTCAACTCTGATCTCCACCATTTACAGTCCTCACTTTCTCTCAGCCCCTAATACCAAGAGATGGAAGGATTTTCACTCTTTCTGACATGTTACTCAAGAGCGTGATAATTTGTGGAATTGGGACAGAAATTCAGGTTGGGGACAGAAACATCACATTGGAGTGCCAAATCAGGATTGGGGAAGTAACAGTGAGAGTGAGTGACAGAGTATCAGTCCCAGGAATACAGTTTGTTCTTGTGAACGATTTAATAGGATCCAAGGTGGGAGAGACCTCTTATGGTGGAGAAGTCAAAGGAAAACTAGGGAACTGAGGAGTTAAAAGAAATATACCCAGGAATTTTCCAGACTGTGCAGTAACAACATCCCACTGTCATAAGTTACAGCAGGAAGGAAAAACGGAAGAAAAAGACAAAGGAGTTGATGCTCAGGTAACTGACACCCTGTGAGGTGTCACGGTGCAGGAAAACACCTGAACGTGGAGAAAAACGGTAGGTAAGTGCAGAGGGAAATGGGCCAAAATGCACTAGATCGCTTGACTGGTAGCATACCATATTACGGGTAGCACACAAACTAACTGCAGGTGGTCACCTCGGCATACGGAAGACTCAGGCTAAGGTGCAGAAGCATTTCTAGTGGCCTGGAATGCACAAGAACGTGGTTAATTTTTGTTGTACTTGTCAGACATGCCAAATGGTAGGTAGGTCACAGGCAATAAAAACCAGCACCTTTGTTGCCAATTCCTGCATTCGAAGAACCCTTCACGTGGGTTCAGATTAATTGTGGAGCTCGCCTTTCTAATGGAAAAGTGAAAACCATTATTTGCTGACCATAATGGATGTGCCTTCCAGATTTCCAGAGACAATTCCATTATTGGAGTGTTAAAGCAAAAAGGGAGGTAGAGGAGTTTGTAGCTTTTTTACTTGCTGTGAACTCTGCAAAGAGATTCAGTCAGACCAAGGGTCTCACTTTACCCCTCAGCAGTTTAAGGAAGTCATGGATAGCTTAGGCATACAGCACTTCAAATCAAGGGCGTCCCATCCTGAATCCCAGGGAGCATTGAAAAGTTAGCATCAGACACCGAAGACTATGTTAACAGCGTACTGTCAGGATTGGCCAAATGATTGGGATAAAGGTGTCACAGTAAATTGCTTATCATCGAAGATGCCCCAAATAAATCTACTCTGTTTCCGTCCTTTGAGTTAATCTTCGTACATGAAACGAAATCCTTTGAATTTAAATAAGTCTAAATTGACTGGACGGAAGTTGGAGATCTCACACTTGGATTATGTATGTGAGGTGAGGGAGAGATTAGACCGAGTAGGTGAGTGAACTAAACAGCACCTGAAGAGGACACAGCATAGAGTGAAGCAGGTGGGGATGACGTATTAGTAGTTTAAATAATGCTCAGGAGACCAGAAGCCAACTGAATTAGAATACTATTGTTTGGACAGCTGGAAAGCAATCAAATTATGAGAATTATTGTATCATGGGGAGTAAATCAACTCGGCATTTTGAACACTAGAGAGAGCTACTTCTTTCCAACAGCAGAGTAACTGCTGCAGAGCAGGAGTGCTAACTGGCCATCTCTACCAAAGATACATGTTCATGACAAACCTACTTGCAGTAAAACAAAATGTGACCCAAGGAGATCAGCAGCTGGAAGAGTAACGCAGCGGGGAAGATAGAGACTGTGTGGTCTTGAGATTGTAATGTTTAATATGGGGGTTGGGGGAACAGCATAATTTACAGAGTTGGAAACAGATAGTAAGTAGCTAAGAAAAGAGGGGCTTATATTTGTGAACAGCTGCTGTTTAAAGTTAACAAACTAATTTGTGAATGTTTGTTTAAACAGTGGAATGTAGGAGATCTGTATCACTCTTATTTTAACAGATTACGAGGTGAGGTGAGCTTTTCTGGAAGTTTGGTTTAATTAACAGAAGGGTTCGACTCCATCTTGTAAATGTCCATCCACGCTAACCCCATTTCCCTGCAGTTGGCCCATATCCTTCCAGTCCTTTCCTATCCACATATTTATCCAAATGCTTTTGAAATGTTGTTAATGTACCCCCCTCAGCCACATCTGCTGGCATCTCTTCCACGTACCAGCCTCTGTGTAAAGAAATGGCCCCTCAGGTTCCCTTTTATTCCTTCCCCTCTAACCTTAAACTGATCCCCTCTAATCCTTGATTCTCTACACCTTGGAAAAAGACTGACAGCATTAACCCTATCCATACCCCTCGTGATTTTATGCAGCTCTATAAGGTCCCCCCTCAGTCTCCTGCACTCTATAGGAAAGGTACTAGCTTGTCCAAACTCTCCCTATAACTCAGACCATTGGGTCCTGGCAACGTCCATGTGAATTTATTCTGCACTCTTTCTAATTTCATAGAATGTTCCCTATAACAAAGTGACAAAAACTGAACACAATACTCCAAGTGCGGCCTTACCAAAGTCCTGTGTAACTGCAACATAAATTCCCAACTTCCATACTCAATGTCCGGCCTGATGAAGGTCAGTGTGTCAAATGCCTTCTTCACTGCCCTGTCTACATCTGACTCCACTCTCAGAGAACCATGCACCTGCATACCAAGGTCTCTCTGCCCACTACACCCCTTAAGGCCCTCCCATTCGCCGTGCAACTCCTACTTGAGTTGAGTTTCCAAAATGCAAGACCTCATGCATCTATATTAAATTCTATTTGCCATTTCTCGGCCCAGTTCCCCACCTGATTAAGGTCCTGCTGCAATTTCTGATAAACTTCCTCACTGATCATGCTCCCAATTACTTTAGTGCAAACTTACAAATCATACCTTGTACATTCTCAACCAAATCATAGATAACAAACAGCTATGGACCCAGCCTCCAGTCTGACAAGCATCCTTCCACTAAACCATCTGCTTCCTACCATCAAGCCAACTGTGGATCCAATTGGCTAAAACAACACGTTTATGATCCAGAGCAATGTTACTCAAACTATGATGGAAAGACAAATGGCAAACTGTTTGGGTATTGCAAATATAGAATCGTTATTTCCCTTTCTAAACGCGCGCACACACACACACACACACACAACAAACAAAATAAACAAGATATTATTGGTACTCATGACAAAAGGAAAAATTGCGAGATTGTCCAAAATGTGATTCTGCTTCTGAAGATATTCTGCTCACACAGCTGCTAGCAATGGGATTTTATCCTGGGAGAGTTGGATTTGGCTGAATTCCCTTTGCATTAGGCTGGCGGTAGGTTCCAGGTTAGCACAGTGGCTCAGTAGTTCGCGCTGTTCCATCACAGCATCAGGGACATGAGTTCAATTCCAGCCTCGGGCAACTATCTGCGTGGAGTTTGCATCTTCTCCCATTGTCTGCGTGAGCTTCTGATGGGTGCTCCCATTTCCCCCCACAGTCCAAAGCTGTATAATTCAAGTGGATTAGTCAAATAGTCCACAGTGTTCAGCGATTTCTTCTTTAGGTGCACTAGTCAGTGGTAACTGTAAGGGCATGGGAAGGTTACTTTTTGGAGGGTTAGTATGGACTTGTTGGGCCGAAGGGCTTGTTTCCACACTGCAGGGATTCTATAAAAATAAGAATGGTAACAACAGGAGAGTTTTGTTTTAGCTCGTACATGTTACTGTGATGAGGAATAATGATGGAGAGAGTGCGCAATAGGCCGTTTCTTCTCGGGCAGATGACATTTTCTCCCTCTCTGAGTTGAATCACACAATAATGTCATTCTCTCCCAAACTGGACCATGTGAGGTCTCCTTGTACATTGTCCAAACTATGTCTCCATCACATTCCCTGTTCCATGTCGTTGCATCATTGCTACTGTCATACACAGAGCCATACCCTGAGCAGAAAATGGTCTCGGTCGATTTGAAGATATGTTTATATGGCCCTGCGTCATTAAAAAATAAAATGTTTAATGTATTCAGAATACATGGAACATGGAACATAAAACAGTACAGCACAGAACAGACCCTTCAGCCCACAATGTTGTGCCGACCATTGATCCTCATGTAAGCACCCTCAAATTTCTGTGACCATATGCATATCCAGCAGTCTCTTAAATGTCCCCAATGACCTCGCTTCCACAACTGCTGCTGGCAACGCATTCCATGCTCTCACAACTCTGTGTAAAGAACCCGCCTCTGACATCCCCTCTATACTTTCCTCCAACCAGCTTAAAACTATGACCCCTTGTGTTAGCCATTTCTGCATTTTGAAATAGTTCATGGCTATCAACTCTAACTATGTCTCTCATAATCTTGAATACCTCAATTAGGTCCCCTCTCCTCCTCCTTTCCTCCAATGAAAAAAGTCCGAGCTCAGTCAACCTCTCCTCATAAAATAAGCACTCCAGTCTAGGCAACATCCTGGTAAACCTCCTCTGAACCCTCTCCAAAGCATCCACATCTTTCCTATAATAGGGTGACCAGAACTGGACGCAGTATTCCAAGTGCGGTCTAACCAAAGTTTTATAGAGCTTCAACAAGATCTCACGACTCTTAAACTGAATCCCCCTCTTAATGAAAGCCAAAACACCATATGCTTTCTTAACAACCCTGTCCACTTGGGTGGCCATTTTAAGAGATCTATGTACCTGCACACAAAGATCTCTCTGTTCCTTCACACTGCCAAGAATCCTATACTTAATCCTGTACTCAGCTTTCAAATTCGACCTTCCAAAATGCATCACCTCGCATTTACTCAGGTTGAACTCCATCTGCCACTTCTCAGCACATCTCCACATCCTGTCAATGTCCCGCTGCAGCCTACAACAGCCCTCTATACTGTCAACGACACCTCCAACCTTCATGTCATCTGCAAACTTGCCGACCCATCCTTCAATCCCCTCATCCAAGTCATTAAAAAAAAATTACAAACAGTAGAGGCCCAAGGACAGAGCCCTGTGGAACACCACTCACCACAGCCTTCCAGGCAGAATATTTTCCTTCCACTACCACTCGTTGTCTTCTGCTGGCCAGCCAATTCTGTATCCAGACAGCTAACACAGATACCTGTGTTAAAATGAATGTTTTGTTTTAACAAATACAGAAATTACAGAAATTGCTGGAAAAGCTCGGCAGGTCTGTCAGCATCCAGATGCCTTTTACATGCTGTAGCTGTACCAGCCTCCACTACTTTCCTCTGGCAGTTCATTCCATACACACACCACCCGCTGTGTGAAAAGGTGCCCCTTAGGCCTCTTCATAATCTTTCCCCTCTCACTTTCCACCAATGTCCTCTAGTTTGGACGCCCCTAACCTGGGGAAAAACCTTGACTACAAACCCTATCCATGACCGTTCTGATTTTATAAACCTTTACTGCTGCGAAATATGTCTCCAATCAACACGAATGGCTGTACTTTCAATAATCCCAGGCCGAAATGCTGAAATTCAACACCGACACCTGTTCTTTCTCCATCAAGTCACAATTCTAAAACCAGTTTAATCAGTTTGTTCAGATATATTAGGAGACCCTTCTGTGAGATGTACACCTAGACCTTTGTGCCCGGAGGTAGGGACATGAGCACCACTCGGCAATACCCATAAAGCTGTAGCATTATTCTCCTGTGTGTTTGTTCATCAGCCTGTCCTGACATGCTGTGACATACCTCTGCAACAGGCAGGACATGAATCCATACCTTCTGGGCCAGAGCTAGGAACACTACCAAACAATTTCAGGAATTGGAATCAAACCCAGAGCCATGGCTCAGAGACAGGGACACTACCCACTACACTATTATACCCAGATTTTGGGTCACATTTTAAGGGGCAGTGTTCAGCTCGGTGTGGATTTATTATAATCAGGTTACCATTACTGAGCTACACAAAACATCTTGTTTTGTTAAACAAGTGCAAGATCGAAATTAACTATGAACATCTTTAATTGCTATTATCTGTAGTCTGCAATATTAGGGACAGAAATCCTGCAGACACACTCTGCCCAATGAAGGGTCTCAAATAGATATTTATTACTGAACACCAGACACGGAGAAAGACCATAATTTCTGGTCCCAAAACACCGATCAGTATAACCCAACTCTCACGTGTGTCTGCCCTCTGCCTAAAACCATGAAATGATACCAGGCCGCTGATTGCTGTCCAGCCTCTCCTCCCCACTGACTGTGTCTGCAATCCATCCCTCCTCCCCCTAACCACACAAGGCAAACCAAGCTCAGGGTCTTTGTGAAAATCAAGGCCGGAGTGTGCAGGCCTCCTGGAGAGGGGGGGGGAGGGGCTTTTTAAAATTAAACGGGGAAGGTGAGGAGGTGGTAATATCACTCACTGGCCGAGGCGTGGCAGATGGAGTTTAGTTTGGATTAATGCGAGGTATTGGATTTGGTAAATCCAACAAGGGTAAGACTTATACAATTAAACGTAGGGTCTTTGGCAGTGCTGTAGGACAGAGACCAAGGCCGTCAGGTAGTATTCTTAAAAATGCGCACCTCATATATATAATGTGATTAAGAAGGTGTTTTGCACACTTTCCTAATTGGTCAGACCTTTGAGTATCGGAATTGGGACGTCATGTTGAGGTTGTACAGGACATTGGTGAGACCTCTTCCGGAATACTGTGTCCAGTCTGGGCATCCTGCCCACTCATTCCATGGGCACACCACCCTCTGGGTGAAAAAGCTGCCCCTTAGGTCACTTTTAAATGTTTCTCCTCTTACAACTATGTCCTCTAGTTTTGATCTCCACTCCCCTTATAAAATACATTGACTATTCACTTTGATATTATTGACCTTGATGTTATTAAGCTGGAGAGGGTTCAGAAGAGTTTAACCTGAATGTTGCTGGAAATGGAGGGTTGAGCTATAAGGAGAGGCTGAATAGGCTGGAACATTTTTCACTGGAGAGTATGAGATGGAGGGGTAACTTTGCAGAGGTTTATAAAATAATGAGGAGTACAGATAAGCTGAAGGGCTGATGTCTTTTCCCTAGAGTTGGGGATTCAAAACGGAGGGATATTTTGAGGCGTGTGGAAAACGATTTACAAAATTCAGGAAAGGTAATTATTTTAGACAGAAGCTGGCTTGTGTGTGGAATGAACTTGCAGAGCAAGTGGTGAAAACAGGGACAGTTACAACGTTTAAAGGACATTTAGATCAGTACATGGATAAGACATCAGTTTGGATGGTGCTGTGAGCAGCTGCCCTCTCCCTCCCCCTGTCTGAGTGAATCCCTGTTGGTTTTCACCCTCTACCAATGCCTGTGCAGTGGCGTGAGGAGACCAGCAGAGGGTGGCATTGCATCACTTTCAGCACCACAGAGACTGCCAGACCTGCCCCACACAGAGACACACAGAAACACACACAGCAATTGTTAGGCACGGCATAGATCCCATCTGGTAATTTAAACTAAACATAATTAAATGCTCAGTTCGCCTCAAAAACTGTTAAAATATGAGTGACAGAGAACTCCCAAATTCCGCTGTTTAAATAAAAACAACAATGTAGTTTTTAACACTGAAAGTGAACTGAAAGACCCTCTATCTCTTAACTGCTTATAACCCGACCCAGCACTACAGCAATATACTGTTTCTGGGTCTGCCATCCTCTCATATCACAGGGACTTGTAAGCTCCCAGTTCAGAGCAGCATTCACCCTCGCTTAAAGATACAGTACACACTTTCACCTTCATCCCATTATACCCTGATGAATATCGATAAGTGGAACCTATCCGGATTTCTCTTGCTCTGTGGTTTGTCAATATTTCATCTACTCTGTCTCGTATGTGTTAGGACTTTTGTTATTTCATTGACAGTATGTCATTATTCGACTCTGTCCGTGGGAATATATCAGTATTTCACTTGCTCACACTCCTGTGTGTGGGGCAGGATTTCAGTTGTTTCATGGGGACTGTGACACTGTGACAATCTCAATGTTTGTAAATGGGACCAAACCTGCAAGAATTGTAAATCTTTGGAGGACAGTGTGGAACTCTAACAGGACAGTGACACGCTGGTAGACGGGGATCGATGCAGAGCAGTGTGAGGTGATGCACTTTGGTATGAAAGATAAAGAAAGACAGTTTAAAACAGGCTGTGTCATTATAAAGGGGCTGCAGGAACAGAGGGCCCTGGGTGTATATGAACAGGAGCTTTGTTTGGGGGTCGGTGCTATAACAGATATACCGTGAGTGTGAGGGAGCAGAGAGAATACAGTGACCCTTATCCTGACAGAGCGGGGAAGGTTATTGATGCTTGTCTTGTATTGCTGGACAATTCTTCAGACCGCAGATACTGCACTGAGCTGGGTGGGGAGCTTAGACCATGCTCAGTGGGTCTGGTGGTGTGGCTCCCTCTGGGAAGAGAATGGTCACCCTCTGTACTAGCCCATCCACCAGGACCTCTGTGCCTCAGTCGACAAACCGTGGTGTAATTGCCCCTTATCTGCCATGCTCGGGGTAAACTGTGCAGGGCAGCTCCAAGCTGAGAAATCTCAACCATGTGCCCATTGGCCTTTTTAAGATGGCACCAGTGCCACGGGTCACGGAATATCCAGGTGCACCCGGGCGACTGAGAGTCCCTCCAGCCAT
The DNA here is from genome assembly GCF_020745735.1 of Hemiscyllium ocellatum. Lineage (NCBI taxonomy): Eukaryota > Metazoa > Chordata > Chondrichthyes > Orectolobiformes > Hemiscylliidae > Hemiscyllium > Hemiscyllium ocellatum. The sequence goes on from NW_026868949.1 coordinate 123,712, forward strand.
GATGGGTGGGAGAATCGGGCTGGTATAGAATGAGAGGGACACCATGGGGTGGGGGTGGGGGCGGGGTGGGGGTAGTCAATGAGTTGTGTTTGATAAGATAGCACCAGGAATCTAGCTTGGCCTCGTACAGATAATCTCTCTGTCACACTCAATGAAAATGACACTGAGGCAAATTATTGTTAGAATCAGCCCAGTGAGTCAGAGATTCTGTTGTAACTGCTCCCATTTACAAAGCTGTAGAACAAATGCTCATCCAAAACTCTCCATCATTTCACCTCACACCAATCTCCCTTTTTTCCATCTTTCCTGGGAAGACTGGCTCATGTTACAGGTTGTTACCAAAGTGTCTACATTTCAGCATTCTGAAACCTGGGAACACATCCGTCCATGACACTGTCTCTCAGTCTCCCCCTCTCTGTCTATACCACAAACCCCTCCCATGTGGTGATATTTAAACTGATTCCCCCGCCATCTCTCTCTGGCAGGGATGTTCACACCCACAGCACCCCCTTGTCAGTGCACAATATCGATATGGAGCTGGAAATGGGTGGGAGCTGTACTTCCTGTCACTTCCAGCATGGGCTGCAAGTTTCCCCTCACTGGGCAAGGATCTAACAGTGTTACTGGGTAATGCACTGGGGTGGGGTACACAGTCCTACATGCTGGGAGGGTAACTGCTCCTGGGTTACAGATCAATGCACTGGGGTGGGGTACACAGCCCTACATGCTGGGAGGGTAACTGCTCCTGGGTTACAGATCAATGCACTGGGGTGGGGCACACAGTCCTACATGCTGGGAGGGTAACTGCTCCTGGGTCACAGATCAATGCACTGGGGTGGGGTACACAGCCCTACATGCTGGGAGGGTAACTGCTCCTGGGTTACAGGTCAATGCACTGGGGTGGTGCACACAGCCCTACATGCTGGGAGGGTAACTGCTCCTGGTTTACAGATGAATTCATGGGTGATCACTGCACAGGTAACTGTGCTGGTCAGACTGTACGGTTGAGGTTTATAGATAATACAATGATGTGGTCTGCACAGCTCCCCGTGCGGGACAGGTATGTAGCCTGTGCACAGTCCATCATGGTGGTGTGGTGGATGGGGGTGGGGGTGAAAGGTGATGGACAGATCAAGAGTTCCCCGGAACGTTCTGTCCCGACATTCTATAACTGACACTCCCCGGAACGTTCTGTCCCCGACATTCTATAACTGACATTCCCCGGAACGTTCTGTCCCCGACATTCTATAACTGACATTCCCCGGAACGTTCTGTCCCCGACATTCTATAACTGACATTCCCGGAACGTTCTGTCCCCGACATTCTATAACTGACATTCCCCGAACGTTCTGTCCCTGACGTTGTTTGTTTGTGAACGGCCGGACGTCAGTGAATTGAACAAACGATAAGATCCCGAGGGAAGAGATCCCGTTCCAGGGAGAAGGAGACACTGTTCCGAAGGCCCCTCAGGCAGTTAAAGGGGGAATATGTTTTCCCTGTGTTTACATTTCTCCACGACACAGGATCGACCACAGTTTAGACCAAAATACAGAAATTCCCAAACTCCGTTTGTCTTCGGGAAACTGGGGAGAATCCTTCAGGACAGCAACGTTCCCACTCTCCGTATTAGGAACTGGGAAGGAGTGAGCTGTGTCTGCTCTCGGGTGATCGAGTGTGTGGGAATGTTCTAGAAACCATCTGTCCTTATGGATGTGTCTCTGTGTGTTTGGGGAGGGAGGGTTTCTTGTGGTCTATGTCACATTTTTGTCAGTAATTCCGACCTTCCCATTTGTTATTCCAGCTCCAATTATTTTCGTAAATCCCTGAATACAGGGACACATTTGAAAATCTCACTGGGTCCCCGATCAAACGGGTCCCTTTGCCTCCAGGCTGATGGATAATGGGTTTGTTTTCCTTCCTCACAGTTAACGTAGTGACCATCTACGTCCTGCTTTATAAAGATTGTGGATTGTCTCCATGTGTCAGACGTTACCTGGGGGCCATGGCAGCGGCGGATCTCCTGGTCATTATCCTCGACCTGATCCTGAGACACATTCCCATTGTTTATCAGGAACAGTTTTATTTCCTGAGGGACTCTGTCCCCGTGTGTAATATCCACGCCGTCCTGCTTTATGCAGCCACTGACTGCTCTGTCTGGTTCACCGTCACTTTCACCTTTGATCGGTTTGTGGCCATTTGTTGCCAGAAGCTGAAAAGTAAATATTGCAGTGAGAAAACGGCGGCTGTGGTTCTGGGAGCAGTGACTGTGCTGAGCTGTTTAAAGAACATTTCCTGGTATTTTATGCTCACGGCTCGGTATCGGCTGGTGAACGCCCCCTGGTTTTGTGATGTAACAGGCGCTGTTCAATTCTCCAGTGTCTGGGTCACAATCGAGTTCCTCCACCACATTCTAACCCCGGGTGTCCCATTTCTCCTGATTCTGCTGCTCAATGTTCTCACCGTCAGACACATTTTAGTGACCAGCAGAGCCCGCAGGAGACTCCGCGCTCACACCAATGGGGACGCTCAGTCTGACACTGAAATGAGAAACCGAAAAAAATCCATCATTTTACTGTTTGTGATCTCGGCCAATTTCATCCTGTTATGGTCAACATTAATGCTGTATTCTATATGGTACCGGATGTATAATATTGGGTATCGGTCTGTGTATCTCGATCCCTTTGTGCAGGAATTGGGCTTCATGCTGCAGCTCCTCAGTTGCTGCACAAACACCGCGATTTATGCCGTGACCCAGACTAAGTTCAGGCAGCAGCTGAAGAATGTGCTGAAATATCCCTTCACCCAAATCCATCCATCCATCAAATTCCCTCATTAATCACACCATCCGGGATTTTCTCATTTCAGTTCAGTGTTTCAGCGATGGAGCAGCCTGTCGCTATGGTAACAGACTGAGGATAGCGCTGGTTTGTCCATCCTTATCCCACAGGGGGTTACAGGGAAACATTTCAATGTTTCTCACAACTCAGGGGCCAGTGAGAAAAGGCACCATCCCACTGACTGTATCCATCACTTCCATTTGTAACCAATAAAAATGCTGATGACAGCGTGCCGAGCAGCAGAGGGACCGATGTTGTTGTGTGTCTTTGTGTTGGAGAAGCTGAGCTGGAGAGAGACAGACTCAGCCCCATGTCCTGGTCCTCAGGGAAGGGGAGGGCACCGCGCCCTGAGCTCAGGAGCTGGGTTTTACTCCCACTATCCCCCCGACTCCAATCTGGCCTCCCCATTACCTCTCCCCTACTCTTTCTCCTCAGTTTTCTCTCTCTCTCTCTTTCAGCACACACACTCTTTCTCAAACCTCACCTCATCCCTCTCTCTCTCTCTCTCTCTCTCTCACACACACACACACACCCTCCAAACCTGGTTTCTCCACCTGCCTCATTCTTCCCTCTCATGCCGTCGCTGTCTCCCTCCAACAATTCCATCAATACCCCATTTTGCCCACCTCCCACACGCAGCCTCACCCCAAACATCCCCAGTCTCTGGGTCAGAGGGAGAGGGAAGGACCAGGGAGACAGAGTATGTCAGAGAGACAGGGAGGGAGGGACAGGAGGGAGACAGATTCAGTCAGAGGGAAAGAGAGGGAGGTGGAGAGCGAGAAGGGCGAGAGAGAGAGAGAGAGAGAAAAAACGGGAGGAGATAATGAGAGAGAGGGGCGAGAGAGAGAGTAAGACTGAGAGAGGGGGGAAGAGAGAAAGGGGAGGCGAGAGAGAGGGGGGTTTGGGAGATGGGGGCAAGAGAAAACAGGATGGCTAGAGAGAGATAGAGGCGGGAAGAGATAGAGATAGAGGT
>NW_026868949.1:128021-208321 GCF_020745735.1 Hemiscyllium ocellatum
CGTGTGTGTACAGGGAGTACAGTAGGGGCTGAGGGACACTGCTGTGTGTGTACAGGGAGTACAGTAGGGGTTGAGGGACACAGCTGTGTGTGTAGAGGGAGTACAGTAGGGGGCTGAGGACACATCCTCAAGGAGCTCCAGTGTTGTGTGTTATTGTGGCGGCGTTGTAGATACCTATCTTCACTAATTGTAGTCTGTGGGTCAGAAACTGGGGGATCCAGTTGCAGAGGGTGGAGCCGCGACTACGGTCACAGAATTTTGAGATCAGTCTGGAGTGGATAATGATGTTTAAGTTGGAGCTGTACTCAATGAGCAGGAGTCTGGTGTAGGTGTCTTTGTTGTCTAGATGTCCTAGGGATGAGTACATGGCTCGGGATACGCCATCTGTTGTGGAGCCGTTACATCAGTCGGCATATTATAGGGGACCAAGTAAGGCTGGGAGATTGGAGGTGATGTGGGCCATAACCAGCCTTTCAAATCACTCCATGTTTATTGAGGATAGAGCCATTTGGCGGTAATCATTAAGTCATTAAAGCATGAGCTTTCTCACTTACAAGGTTGATGTTATGATTTGGAGATGCCATTGTTGGACTGGGGTGTACAAAGTTAAAAATCACACAACACCAGGTTATAGTCCAACAGGTTTAATTGGAAGCACAATGATGAAGGTTGATGTTGGTCTTTTTGAAGCAGGTTGGGATTTCGGCTTATGGGAGGGAAAGGCTGAAATTGTATGTGAGTACCTCTGTCAGTTGGTCCTCACAGGATCTGAGTGCTCAGCCGGGAACACTATCCATGGCTGTCGCTTTCCTTGATTTGACCAGCAGGAAGACTGATCATACCTGCAGCGGTGACAGCGGGCACAGGTAGATCCGAGGCTGTCGGGGCAGGTTTCAGCCTGGTAGTCACACAATTATTCATCATAGACATCCACTCGCCGCGTCCGACCTCCATCGTCATCAATTCACAGTGACATGGTTGGTGTGAGCACCAATGAGTTAGTATTGAGACGGAGTGACATCAATAGACTGGGCTTGTGCGCCATAATGAAGTAAACTCACAGCAAAAGGGGGTAGGGTGTGCTTCTACTGAGAGTCAGTGTTGCAGGGAGTGAAGACTTTATAGGTGTAATTCAAGTCAAGCCACTGCTTCTGTCTGGTATTTTCAAAGGATTGATCCTGTTACGCCAGTATTGTTGATTTAAACAAAACAGGTGCAATTTATCACAGCATTCAGCAACAATATGTCATCGAATAGTGAACACCCTTTAATAACAGAAAAGTCTAAAATGTTCAATATTAGAAACACTGCTTTCCTGTTCGTGTTCAAATCAGACAACCTGTCCATCGAGATGCTCAACTTGGAACTATTTTTAAAAAAGATTTTTTTGTATGTGGGCATCGCTGGATGTGCCCAGTATTTCTTGCCCTTCCGCAGTTGCCCTTGAGACGGTGGTGGTGAATTGCTTTCTCGAACTGCTGCAACCTACCTGCTGTGCGGTGACCCACTAGTGACTAAAGAGGGAATTCCAGGGTTTTCACGCAGCAATAGTGAAGGAACGGCAATACATATCCAAATCAGGATGTTGACTCGTTTGGAAGGGAATTTGAAGGTGGTGGTGTTCCCAAAAGTCTACTGCCCTTATCATTCCAGATGGAAGTGTTCGTGAGATTGGAAGGAGCTGTCTGAGGATCTTTGGGGAATTTCTCCATTGTCTCTTGTAGATAGTGCACACTGCTGCTCCTGAGTGACCCTGGTGAAGGGAGTGAATGCTTGTGGATGTGATGCAAATCAAATGGGCTGTTTTGTCCTGGATTGTGTCAACCTTCTTTAGTGTTGTTGGGGCTGCACTCATTCAGGCAACTGAGGATATTCCATCTTATTCCTGACTTGTGCCTTGTAGATAATGGACAGGCTTTGGGTAGTCAGGAGGTGAGTCACTCGTGCAGTATTCCTACCTCTGATCTGCTCTTAGATTCATGTGGCGAGTCCAGTTGATGTTTTGGTCAATTAACACCCCCCCCCCCCCCAGCCCCCCCCCCCCCCCCCCCCCACCACACTACCACCAGAATATTGATAGTGGGGGAGTTTAGTGATGATACTGCTGCTGAATACAAAGTGGTTATATTGTTTCTTATTGATGACAGTCATTGTCTGAATTTATGTGGCGCAAATGTTACTTGCCACTTGCCAGCCCAAGCCTGGATATTGCTTTGGGAATGGATTACTTCCATATCTGAACATTTGCGAATGGAGATAAACATTGTGCAGTCATCATAGAATATCCCCAATTCTACTTATGATGGAAGGAAGGTCATTGTTCAAGCGGCTGAAGATGTTTGGATCGAGGACATTATCCTAAGGGACTACAGCAGAGATGTTCTGGAGCTGAGATGACTGACCTCCAACAACAATGACCATCTTCCTATCTGTCAGGTATGACTCCAATAATGGAGTGTTGGCCAGCGATACCGTTTTTGCTTGGGGTCCTTGATGTCACATTTGGCAGAATGCAGCCTTGATGTCAAGGGCTGGAATTCAGTTCCTTTTTCTATGTTTGAGCCAAGGCTGTGACGAGGTCAGGAGCTGCGTGACCCTGGCAAAACCCAAACTGGGCGTCACTGAGCAGGTTAGTTTTGAGGAAGTGCGGTTTGATAGCACTGTTGATGACACCTTCCATCATTTTACTGATGATAGAGAGTCGACTGATAAGGCTGTATTTGGACGGGTCGAATTTGTCCTGCGTTTTATGTACAGAACATACTTGAGCAGTTTTTCCCCATTGTCGGTTTGTCAACATACTGGAACAGCTTGGCTAGGAGAGCGGGATGGTCTGGATCACAAGTCTTCAGGACTATTGCCGGCATGTTATCAGGGCCTATAGTCTTTGCAGTATGCAGTGCCTTCAACCGTTTCTTGATATCAGTGAATCGAATTTGCTGAAGACTGCTATCTGTAACGATGGGGATGACCGTAGGAGGCCGAAATGAATCATCCACTCAAAACTTCTGACTGAAGATTGCAACGAAAGCTTCAGCCTTATATTTTGCACTGTTGTGCGGGGCTCTTCCATCTTTGAGGTTGGGGATATTTGTGGAGACTCCTACTCTGGTGAGTTGTTTAATCGTCAGCCACCCTACAGGATCAGATTAGCAGGACTGCAGAGATTAATTCTGATGCATTGGTTCTGTGATCGCTAAGCTCTACCTGTCCCTTGCTGTTTATGCTATCTGGCACGCAAGTATTACTGTTTGGAAGCTTCAGCTGATGAACATTTTATCTTTATATATTCCTGGTTCTGCTCCTGGCATGCCCTCCTGCATTCTCCATTGAACCAGGTTTAATCCTCTGGATTGATGGTAATGATTGAGTGGGGGACATGCTGGGCCGTGATGTTACAGAATGTGCTGGAGTATAGTTCTGCTGCTATTGATGGTCCACAGTGTCTTATGGACGGTTAGTCTTGAGTTGCTAGATCTGCTGAAAGTCTGTGTCATTTAGCATGGTGATAGTACCACACAACACAATAGAGTTTATGGAGACAATAGACTTTGTCTCCACAAGGACAGTGTGGTGGTCACTTTTACCGATACTGTCATGGACATATACCTCTGCAGTTGGTAGAATGGTAAGGACGAGGTCAGGTATGTTTTTTACCCTCTCGTTCATTGCCTCAACACATTCTGCAGACCCAATCTAGTACCTATGTCCTTAGGAGCCGACCAGCGTGATCAGTAGTGCTGCTGTAAAACCACTCTTGACAGTCGAATTTGAAATCCCCCAGCCAGAATACACTTCGTGCCCTTGCCACAGTCAATGTTTTCGCCAAGTGTTGTTTAACATGGAGAAGGACTGATTCAGCTGAGGAACGACGTTACGTGGTAATCAGTGAGAGTCTCCTTTGTCCATGTTTAATTTCTGTTGTTTCTGTAAGGTATGATTCCGTGAGTATGATTATGTCAGGGTGTTGCTTAACTATTCTGTAAGGCAGTTGTTCCAATATTGGCACTTGACTTCAGACGTCAGTAAGGAAGACTTTTCAGGTTCTACAGTGATGTTTCTAATGTTGACTTTTCCGGTGCCCATTTCGATGCCAGGTGGTCCAACCGGTTTCATTTGTTTGAATCTTTGCAGTGGTTGGTACAACTGAATGACCGATTAGACCTTTTCAGGGGGCGATCGAGAGTCAATGACATTGCTTTGGGTCTGGAATGGCATGTCAGGTTCCTTCATTGCAGGATATTAGTGAACCAGATGGATTCTTCTGACAATCGGCAATGATTTCATTCTCATCAGTAGATTCTTAATCCCAGGGATATTTTTACATTATTGAATTGAATTTCCACCATCTGCAGTGGCGGGATTCAACCTGGATCCACAGAACAGGAGCTAATTTTTCCGGATTGATAATCTATCGGTAATACCATGAGATCTACTTGGAACCACATGTTTTACTCAGCTGCCATTTCTTGTGCTGCCCTGTTTTTCATTCATTGCTTATGTTATTCTGGAATCTCATCCTTCATTAAATCCTGATGGAAATACACAGTCATGAACACATTCTCGACTGCTCGAATTTCATTCAGTCTGTTTAGTTTGAACAGACATTTCAAGGCAGCTGTACACCAGAGAAGAGCAGGAAAAGATAATAGGTGATAGTGCACTGTGCCTGTCACCGGACCAGCATGCCTGTCCAGGAAGTATCTATTGTGGGTCAGAGAACCTCACTTATTATGGAGTGGATGGAGGCTAATCAGCCCATTTTGGAGTCACAAGCTCTCCAACTGCACAATTGGAGATCGAGAGAGTGTGTGAAGAGAGATTGTGTGTGAGAGAAATAAACAGAGAGAGAGCAAGTGAAGGGGGATAAACTGAGAGAGGATTGAAAGGGGAGCGACTGTCTGAGTGCGAGAGGAAGAGGTGTTAGATGAGGGTGAAGTCAGATAGATCAGAAGACTGCATTTCGGTAGATAAATATGGACAGACAGAAGTTAGAAGCTTTATTTAGAAATTCCTCTGGACGGCAAGCCCTTTGTCTGGGTGCCGTACACTGTGAGCACTGTGCTGATACTGGCTGTCATCCCAAATAATTTATTTCCAACAATATCACAGAGCTGGGTTACTGACAGCTAAACAGAACCCATTCGGCCAATAGATTGGTTCCATAGAGAAAGCATAGTTTTTATATAGACTGTGCCAAGAGCAGCAGGAAATGATAACCACCACCCCCCCTCCACGACTCCCCCCCCCCCGCCCGCCCACACCGATACTGTATGAGAGACTAGGCCAGAGAATCTTAGTGAGGGTACTCACTGACAGACGTGAAATCACGATCTTAGTTGTGGGTCAAATAATGATTGATAAAGTTTGCATACCACTTTCCTAGTGATGTAATTTACATTTCACTTTATATAGCTCAATATCAGGAGTGTATTTTAACAACCTTATCTCTTTGTACTTTGGTGTGTGCAGAAAATCATTTTGGTTCTGAATTTTATATTGCATAAACGCATTTCATTAATATTATCTCTGCTCATTCCTCATTGTAGGTGTACTCTTGAATCTGTTCTTCATATGATTATAAAGAGTTACATTGCAATTCTGGTAACTGGGGGACATCACTGTCCCTCCACCCAATCTAAAAAGCCATGTCTCCCAGCCCTCTCCATCTTCTGTCTTTTCCCCGGTATCATAATCACAATGTAATTGAAGTCCATTAAATGACACTTCATGACAGTTCCTTAACATCGAAAGCATCACCAGCATGACCCACACCTGCCCTCCCTGATCCTGGAATAACAATCTGAACTGTGTTTGTCATGTGCAATTCTCTGTTCACGTATCCATGCCGTTTGTTTGTTGTAACCCACGATGTTTATGGCACATTTTGCGATCAGATCATGGATGATAGTTGTTTTCTCAATGTTTTACAGATATTGCAATGACTGATCAGTAGTGACAGGATTTATTTCTGTATTTATGAACAGAGAAGCATGTTTATGTTCCGTTAAACTTCTGGCCTTACTTCCATATACAAGGCTGACTGAATGATTACACACAATCAATCTGCCATCTCAACATTCCTTCCTTCAGTCACACTCGCATATCACACCCAGAACGCATAAATGTTCAACGCTATTTTGAATTTTAATAAAGTAGCATTGAATTCAAAGGGGTTAACTGGAGCTATTTGTTCAGCCATTGTAATGATGTCAGTCTCCATGGATCATATGCGTCCCTAGAGTTTCTCTCTTCTATCAATAAGGGAATGCTTTCAGTGTTTTATACCATGGTGTGAGCGGGAGCATGTCCAACAGCAATAAGAGGGATTAGCAGCTTCAGAGAGAAGGGCAGGAGAGCTGAAAATCTGGGATCATTAGACTGGAATGTTCCAACAATGGACAGGAGTTTATCCTATGGTCTGTACTGGCTTTCACAGCCTTGGATATCATTAGCATATCGGATTGAAGATGTACTGATGGTTATTCAAGCTGGTTACTATCCTATCCTTGCTATAGTTGGCGTTCCTGGTAAGTCACTCTGTCAGTTTATTGAAATGATCTGAACTGAATCGATGCTGATGATATGCAGATGTTGTAAAGGTGCAAGCCGGCATTTTCAGCTCCAATCAAATTTCCATTCCTTCGAAATTAAAACTAGCAAATTATTATTTACAAATTGCTCACCAATACGCGACAGGAAAACACACTGTTCTCAGCCTCTTTGATTCATTTCCTCCTGCAAAGTGTACATCTCCATCTCCTCCCCACATGCCAATCCTGTCCATTACCACCGTTAAGACGTCCAAGTCTCCTCCTCAGCCTCAGTTCAATTCCTGAATAAACCATCGTTTGTTCCTTTGTTAATTCCAGATATATCTGTTTCAAGTCCCTTCTAACCATGTGTCCAATACAAAATAATTGCACTTGAGATGTTTAACTTGTTCCCTGCACATAATCTGAAAGATGGGCAGACAGTGTATGGTGGGTCACGTCATTGCCTCGTATTCTAGAGCCACAGAATAATAATCTGTTGATATCGACTTGCCTTATGCCCATTAGAGAAGGCAGTGTGTCATCCTTCTCTGGTCAAGGTTCTGTTTAACTGCAAACCCACGGCAATTTGTTGCACTATTTATTGTCCTGTGGGACAGCTGAACCAGCCACTCAGTTCAAGATCGGCATAACATCCTGCCTGACCATGGCTACACACATCCCGTGAGAGCAGAACAGAAGGAATAATAGCTCCCTTCATCTGCCTGCATCCCATTTTCCAACGGCTCATTTCCATTAATATAGGTAGCCATTCACTATTTTAGATGTATCCTTTGTGATTGAGTCTCTTCCAAGAGTGATGTCCATCCCCAATGTCACCTCTGGTGCTGGTTCTTTATTAATGCTGACCTCCAGATATAAGGATGTTTTTAAATTCTACGTCAGTGGCAGTGCATTGTAAATGAATTGTTTCCTGTGTCACACAAAAGAATTGGAGCCAACTAAGTGAGGGAAAGGAATTATTGTGATCAAACCTGAGAGTGTTGCTTAGGCAGTATTTGGGGTATTGTGGACAGATTTTCTTTCCTTTATATGGAGTGATCTCCTTATCACAGAGAGAGTGAAGAGGAGTTCAACCAGATTAACCCCTGGGATGATGGCACTATGAGGAGTGACTGAAGGTTGATCTGTAGCGCTGTGAGAGAATAAGAGGTGATTGCATTGAATCCTGAGAGGGATGAACAATCACTTCTTATATGCTAAACAGTCAATGAGAAGGTGATAAATTCCATGCCTACTATTTCACTCAGGATGCATGATTCGGAACATTTTAAGTGTCTGGGCGGATGTTACGACCACCCACCCCAACCCCTACTCCCCATTGAGAGAGATGGAGAGGTCCAAGTTTTGAATAAACTCTCCCCACATTAATATAGTTCAGTTGGTGTGTGATCCTGCACTGAATGTTATATTATCCACCACCCTGACAGCAGCCACATTACCTTCATTCTAAAACAGTTGACTATTTCCAACAGTTTCTGACCTTCATGAAGAACATGAATCTATCTTCTCAGAGATGCAAGGTACTTCCTTCCAGTTTAGACCAGAAGACTATAAGACATTGGAGCATAAATTAGGACAGTTAGCCCATCGGGTCTGCTCCGTCATTCAATCATCGCTGATAGGTTTCTCAAACCCATTCTCCGACCTTCTCTCCATAATCTTTGATCTCCTGGATAATCAAAAACTATCGATCTCCGTCTCACATATACTCAATGACCTGCCCCCACAGCCTTCTGTGGCAATAAATTTCAAAGATTCGCCATTCTATTGTTAAATACCTTTCTCCTTATCACTTTTCTAAAAGGTGCTCCCTTCCATCTAAGGTTGTGCCCGCGGATTCTAATCCAATGGAAACATCTTATCAACATCCACTATCTCCAGGTCATTCAGTATCCTGTCTATTTCACATTCCCTCTCATCCTTTCAAACTTTATCAAGTATGGACCCAGAGTACTCAAACATTCCTCATGCAATCAGCTTTTCATTCCTTTGACCATTCTCGTGAAAATCTTCTGAACACGCTCCAGGACCAGTGCATCCTTCCTGAGGTATGGAGCTCAAAAATGAGCACAATACTCCAAATGCGGTCTGACCAGAGCAGGATACATTCAGTTCTTATATTCATTTTTTCTCGTAGTAAATGCTCCCAATCATAATTGCAAATACTCTCCTGAGTGCTGCCTCAACCTGAAAGCTGACCTTGAGAGAACCCTGCACTAGAACTCCCAAGTCCCTTTGCACTTCAGATTTCTGAATTTTCTCGCCATTTGGAAATAGACTATGCCTCTATTCGTCATGCTAAAGTGCATAGCCTCACACTTTCCAACGTTGGAATACATCATACGATCTCTTTATCTGACCAAATCCTTGATCAGCCTCTCCGCTTCCTCAATATGACCTGTCCATGTGCCTATCTTTGTATCGTCTGCAAAACTAACCAGAATGCCCTCAATTCCTTCATCTACATTGTTAATGTAACAAGTAAAAATTTATGATTCCAACACTGAGCATTCTGGGTCACCACTTGTCGCCGGCCGCCATCCTGTGAAGTACACTTTTATCCCCACTCTCTGCTTTCTGCCAGACAGACAAGCTTCTATCCATGCCACCACCTTGCCTCTAACACCACGGACCCTTATCGTACTCAGTAATCTCCTGTGTGACACCTTGTCAAAGGCCTTCTTGAATTCCAGGTGGATACCATCCATTGGCTGTGCTTGCTAGAGCCTGCTCATTTCCTCTTCAAAGAATTCCAATAGATTTGTTAGGCATGAACTTCCCTTGATGAAATCATGCCGACTTTGCACTATTTTACCAAACACTTCCAAGTATTCGTAAACCTCATCCTTCACAATGGATTCCACGATCTTACCCACGACAGAGGTTAAACTATTCATGGTGGGTTTTTTTTTGTCTTTTTCTTTACTCCCTTGTTAAAAGGGGTATCACGTTAGTGGGTTTCCGATGGTCTGGGATCGTTCCTTACTCTAGTGATTGCTGAAAGATCTCCACGATTGCCTCCACTCCATCTTCAGTATCTTCCTTATAATACTGGGATGTAGTCCATCTGGTCAAGGTTATTTAACCAACTTGGAGTCATTACATTTTTATCCAGCATGTTCTCCATGGTGGGGGCCATCATACTCAGCTCTGGCTCCTCAATCTCTTAAATGTTTCAGGTATTTCTCGTGCCTTCCACCATGAAAACTGACACAAAGTAATTATTCAGTGCCTTTTCCATTTTCTCGTTCCCCAATACCATCTCTCCAATATCATTTTCCAGCAGTCCAATGTTCATTTTTGCCGCTCTTTTGTACTTTATATATCGAAAGAAACTGTTACAGTCTTCCTTTATATTACTGGCTAGCTTACCCCCATATTTAATAATCTCCCTCCTTATTTGATTTTGTTTGCCCTCTGTTTTGTCTTTGTAAACTTTCCAATCCTCAGGTTTCCCACTGCACTTTGCCACATTATATCATTTCTCTTTTGCTTTTATGCTATACCTGACTTCCCTAGTCAGCGATGGTTGTCCCATCCTCCCTATACAAGTCTCTTTTTCCTCAGGATAAATCTCTGCTGTATCCTGAATTAGTCCAAAAATCTCCTGCCATTGCTGTTGCACTGTCTTTCCTGCTGGGCCCATCTCCCAGTCAATTCTACCCAGCTCCTCACTCATGTCTGTGTAATTGCCTGTATTCAGGTGTAATACCGTTACTTCTGAGTCTATCTTCTCCATCTGAAACTGCAGAGTAAATTCAATCATATTATGATCACTGTCACCTTAAGATCCCCTCATCTAGTCTGCCTGCACAAGCTGCTCCAAAAAGCCATCACGTAGACATTCCACAAATTCCTTTTCCTGCCAACCACTATCAATCTGAATTCCCAGTCCATCTGTAAAATAAAATCCCACATGATCACTGTAACTTTGACTTTCCTGCAGATCTTTCCAGCTCCTGGTGTATCTTACACCCCAGCTCCCTGTATATAATTCCAACTACATTTTCTCACTTTTTTGATTCCTCAATTCTACCGACACAGATTCTACACCATCTGACCTTATTACATTTCTTATTATTGATTATTGATTCGATTCCAATCTTAATACTGAGACAACTCTATCTCTCTGCCCACCTGCCTATCTTTTCGGCAGGATGAATATCCTTGAATATTCAGCTCCCAATCCTGATCCTCTTGAAGCGATGTCACTGTAATGCCCACTATGTGGTACCTGCCAATTTATGGATGAGTTAACTTATTCCTTATACTGCATGCTTTCTATTATAATAGTTCAGTCCTGTATTTCCCGTCGCTCTTCTCATTGTCATTTGTTTGTCCAGCCGTTGGTACCTACACGGACCCTGACCACTGGATCATTCCCCTCCCGCTCCAAGTTCTGCAACCCAGGTGATATATCCCAAACCCGAGCACCATGTAGGCAACACAACCTTCAGGACTCTTAATCCGGATCACGGAGAACAGTATCTATGCTTTTAACTATATATCCCCAATTATCCAGCATTGGCCAGCATGGTGACACAGGAATGCTGCCTCACACTGCTTGGGACTTGGGTTCATTTCTAATCTCTGGACCCTGTCTGTGTGCACTTTGTAGATTCACCCGTGTCTGCATTGGGAGCATTAACTCTTTTCTCTCTCCACAGTACGTCTCTGTGTTTGCTTCAGATTTTGTACCATCTACAGTATTTTTGCTTTTGTTCGATGGAGAAATGCAGCAAATGTGACAGGTTTTTGTAAAAGCAGCCGTGGTTCGCGGGTTCCTCTGGGTCTTTAGGAATCTTGCCCGGCCACTTGTCTGAGTGAAGTGTCCCTGGATGCCCATTCCATCTGTCTCAGTTCCCGCAGTCAATCGTCACTACATGCAGCCGTTCCTTGTGCCATCCCTGGGAATCCCCACATCCCATTGCCTGGCACTAGATACTCCCTTCGCAGGACTGTGCACACAACGACACTGGGCATTTTCTGACCCGCTGGGGATGCTGGGTAAAGACCCTGCCATTGAAAGGAACAGAATAACTAGAATCCAATTGAATAGCAAAGCTGAGTAAACGGGTGGAAGCATATCCACCTGCTCTGACGTTTTCTAATCTTCTGTTTATCCTCGTCCATCTGCAAATAGATAGTCCATATGTATGCCTTGTCAAACAGGTTTTGTGGCGGGGATAGATATCAGATCCGGAGGTCATTGGACTGATTCAGTGGTCTCACTTTCCTGACGTTTATTATCAAGTCTAACCAGTTTAAAAAAAAGACCTTGCTGGAGTTGTGCTGAAAGGATATTTTAATTCTGGAGACATTAGAATATGTCACGTGCAAATGAGGTACGGAATCGTAAGGTAACACAGTTAAATACACGATCAAAGAGCTGGCAGCGGAGGCAGCACTTCCGATATGTGGATCATTGGGATTCCCGAGTCGGGAGGATACACACAAAAAGGACGGTATGATCCTGAACTGGCAGCAATTTATGAAATGTGGATTATTGGGATTCACGGGTCAGTATGATACACATAAGAAGGATGGGATGCACTTGAACTGATAACACTCTCCGATATGTGGATCGTTGTGATTCCCGGTTGATAGGATATAAACAAGATGGACGGGATGGACTTGAACTGGCAGCAACCTCCTGGCAGGCAGATTTGCTATCGTCCTTTACGAGGGTTTAAACTTATGTGTGGCGGCGGTGGGGGAGGGTGTGTGTGGAACCACAGCAGTAGGTCCACAGGTACAGTGACTGAGGAGGAGTTGGAGACTAATCCCAGTACAACTAAGCTGCAAATGTGTAGAGAATTGGGAAACTTACAAAGATTAACAGAGGGCAAAAAAAGGACAGAGAAGATTAGATATGGAGATAAGCTAACCAGCAACAAAGGAGACTGTAAGAGGATCTTTAGATATACAAAGTGCAAAAGAGAGTCAAAAGTGAATATGGACCACTGGAAAATGATGCTGGAGAGACTGCAGTGGAAAACAAAGAAAACGAATGAGGAACTTTGCATCAATGTTCATGGTGGAAGACACGAGTAATTTCCCAAAAATTGAAGAGAGTGAGAGGGCAGAGCTGGAATGGTGGTCATCACCAAGGAGAACATGCTAGAAAACAGAACGGCCTGAATTTGGATAAATCACCTGAACCGTATGGACTACACCCCAGCATTGTAAGGGAGATAGCTGAAGAGGTAGTGAAATTGAAAGTAGTAATCTTGCAGGAATGACTAAAATCAGGAATGGCTGGAAAATTGCTAACGTGACACTCCATTTAATAAGGAGAGTTAGGCAGAAGATGGAAAATTACAGACTGATTAGCCTAACCTTGTTTGTGGTTAACACCCTGGAATCCATCGTGAAGGATGGGATTTCTGAATACTTGGATTTAGCAAAATAGTCAAAAGTCAGCATTGTTTCATCAATGGGAGGTCATGCCCTACTGGAATACTTTGAGGGAGTAACGAGCAGATTTGACCAAAGAGAACCAGTAGATGTTATCCACCTGCTTCTATAAAATCCTTTGATAAGGTGCCACGCAGGAGGCGATAGAAAAAGATTAGTGCCCCTGGTGTTACAAGCAAGGTGCTAGCTTGGATAGATGCATGGCTGTCTGACAGAAAGCAGAGAGTGGGGAGAAAAGTGTCCTTCTCAGGACGGCATCCAGTGACAAGTGGTATTCCTCAAGAATCAGTGTTGGGATTACAAAATTCGCTTTGTGCATTAATGGTCGGCATGAAGGAACTGAGTGCATTCTGACTAAGTTTTCAAACAGTGCAAAGATGGAATAGAGGGATAGGTAGCATCGAAGAGGTGGTTCAGCTGCAGGAAGGTGCAGTAGCACCCTCTAGCAACCCTTCTGATGCTCGGCTTCCAGACCACCAACCTCAGGATACAACGCATCATCCTCCGCCATTTCTGCCACCAACTGTAAGACCACACCACCAGAGATATACTTCCCTTCCCAAAGCTATCAGCATTCTACTGAGACCATTCTCTTCACGACTCCCTCGTTAGCTCACGAGTCCCACCTTCCACACCCCAACAAGCCACCTTCCACTCCCAGCACCTTCACTTGTCATTGCAAGAGGTATGAAACCTGTGCCAACAACTTCCTCCTCAGTTCAATCCAAGGCCCAAAAGGATTCTTCCACAACAGGCAGAGAAGATCCTGTGCATCCAAACACCTCATCTACTCTGTCCATTGCTCCTGGTCTCCTCTACACTGGGGAGCCAGGGCGTCAACTTGCAGAACGGTTCAGGGAACACTCTCCGTCACATACCCAACAACCCCACTTCCCTGTGGCTGAATACTTCGCCTCTCCCACCACACCTCCAAGGACATGCAAGTTCTTGGCTTCCTCCACTTCATTCTAGCCACCAGACGTCTGGATGAAGAGCGCGTCGTCTTCCAACTTGGAACCCTTCAACCACATGGTATTCAGCGCAATGTCACCAGCTTCCTCATCTCCTCTCCCTCCACCTTATCCCAGATCTAACCCGCCTGTTGAACTGTCCTACCTGTCTATCTTCCTTCCCATCTATCCACTCCACCTTCCACTCTCACCACACACCTCTATTTAGACATCGTCTTCCAAGCTACCTTCCTCCCAGCCCCCTCCCATTCATCTCTCAATCCCTTCCCGCCCACCCACTTCATTCCCGATAAAGGATTTATGTCTGAAACGTCGAATATCCTGTTCCGCAGAGTCCGTCTGACTGGCTATGCTTTTCTAGCACCACACTTTTTGACTCTGATCTCCAGCATCTGCAGTCCTCACTTTCTCCTGCTGAAGGATTTGCACAGGTTAGGGGAGTGATCAAAAAAGTGGCAGGTGGAGTATAGCGTGGGCAAGTGTGAGGTCATGCAGTTTGCCAGCAAAAATAAAGGCATGCACTATTTTCTAAATAGCGAGCTAGTTCAGAAGACTCGGGGGTGGGGGTGGGGTGGGGTGGTAGTCCAAGGATCATGAAAGGTAAACCTGCAGGTTATCAGCAGTTGGGAAGGCAAATAAAATGATCCCATTTATTTCAGGAAGGCTTGAATATAATTGCAGGGATGTACTTCTGAGGCTTTATAATGTTTTGTTCAGGCTACATTTGGATTATTGAGCACAGTTTTGGGTCCCATATCTCAGGAAGGATGTACTAGCCCTGGAGCATTTTCCAATAAGATTCACAAAAGTGGTCCCAGGCATGAAAAGCTGAATATATGAAGAACATCTGAGGGCACAGTGTAAAGAGAAGACCTTTTCAAACACAGATAAAGATGAACCTCTTCAGCCAGAGAGTGGTGAATCTAGGGAATTTACTGCTACAGAAGGCTATCAAGGCCAGGTCATTGAGTATATTTAAGAGTAAGATAGTTTTTTGATTGTAAAGGGGATGAAGGGTTACAGATAGAAAGTGGAAGAATGGTGTTGAGAAGCTTAACAGCATCATTGAATGGCGGAGCAGGCTCAATGGGCTGAATGGCCAAATTTCTGCTCCAATGTATTCTGGTCGTATGGTTAATATTGGATCTCCTCACTCCTCATTGGAGATGTGTCCCAGAATTTGATTTTCTTATGATTTATAAAGAGTAACATCCCAATACTGATGACTGGGAAATGTTATGTTCCCTCCCTCCAGTCTCTGCAGCCATGTCCCCAATAACATAATCACACTGAAATTGAAAACCAAGCATGGTACTTAAGCACAGTTCATTGACATCGACAACATTAAGAGCATGACACTCACATGCCCTCTCTGATCCTCGACTAACCATCTGAATTGTGTGTCATATCATATTCTCTGCTAACACATCGATGCCATTTGTCTGTTATACTTCATGTTGTCGAAGGCACATTTGCCTGTCAGATTATGGACTAGAAAAGTTCTCTCCATATTTTACTGATATTATAATCACTTATCAGTAGTTACAGACTGTATGTTTCCATTTATAAACGGAGAAACTTGTTTATGTTCTGACAATCCTCTGACATTACTCCCATATCCAAGCCAGATTGAATGATTACACGCAATCAATCTACCATCTCCAATATTCATTCTCTCCGCCACCCCCACATATCCCAAAATAAATGAGTAAATTTTAAACGTTCTTTTAAATTTTAATAAAATCAATATTGAACTCAAAGAGGTTAAATTGAGTTATTTGTTCAGTGACTGTGATTAATGTAAATCTCCGTGGATCCTAATCATCCCAGTGGAGAGTTTCCATCGTTGAAAAATAAATGGGCTCTGTTCAATGTGCTATCCCATAGTGTGAGTAGGCGCATCACTTACAGCACTAACAGGGATCAGCAGCTCGAGAGATACGGAGAGGAGAAATCAGAATCTGAGAACATTAGACAGAACTTTACAATAATAGTTCATAATCTGAGGACAATGTATAAGAATGTTCCAACAATGTATCCGAATCTGAGAATATTAGACTGGAATGTTCCAACAATGGATCCGAATCTGAGAACATTAGACTGGAATGTTCAAACAATGGACAGGAGTTTATCCTCGGGTCTTTACTGGCTTTCTCAGTCTTGGATATCATTAGCATATCGGATCCAGGATATCCTTTGGATTATTCAAGGTGGTTACTATCCCATTCTCGCGATAGTTGGTGTTCCTGGTAAGTCATTATATTTGTCTACTCAACTGGGTTGAACTGAATTTCAGCTCATGATATGTACATTTTGGAAAGTGCAAGTCAATATCTTCAGTTCCAAACAAAAATTCATTTACTTATATATTATAACTATCAAACAACGATTTATAAATTACTCACTGATATACGAGAAGGAACCAGAGTCTTCTCAAACTCCATAAACCATTTTGTCCTTCACAGGTTTACATCTCATGTCCTCCCCACTCACTAATCCTGTCCAATACCACCATCATGATATCCCAGTCTCGTCCTCAGTCTCAGTGCAATATCTGAATAAACCATTTGTGCCTTTGTTCAATCCGGATGCAACAGTTTCACGTTCCTTGTAATCACATGTCTGTCACTAAATAATTGCTGTTGAGAATGTTTAACTTGTTCTCTGCACATAAGGGAAGGCAGTTTATTGTGGTCAAGCCATTGACTCATAATCTAGAGCCACAGAATAATGGTCTGTTGATATCTCATGAAGGAAATTGGGGAGTTTAAAATCAACCATTATCATTTGTTATAAAAACCAATCTGCTTGCCTCAAGACCTTTAGGGAAGTCAATGTGTCATGATTCACTCCTCAGGTTTCCATGTGACTTCTGTGATGAACACGTGGGTGTACTGTACGTTTTAG
Organism: Hemiscyllium ocellatum; assembly: GCF_020745735.1. Taxonomy (NCBI): domain Eukaryota; kingdom Metazoa; phylum Chordata; class Chondrichthyes; order Orectolobiformes; family Hemiscylliidae; genus Hemiscyllium; species Hemiscyllium ocellatum. Next base: position 144,874 of record NW_026868949.1, read on the forward strand.
AGAATTACAAACCAACAATAAAGACCTGACAGCACCAAGAGTTCTGAAAAATAGATATAATGTAACATTTGGTCGAACTACCCGATTAGCTCATTGTCTCGAAACAAATTCAGCAAACCATTTAAAATTGTACCCCAAACTACCCACCTCCAACCAAGTTGCAATTTATTATATTGACAAGCTTAACAGCCAATGATACAATCCAATAGTTTGGTGGTACAAGACCGTGGAAAATTGAAAAATTGAGAGAAGAACGGCCATGCTACCAGCATGCAAAGACTGCCTGAAAAATAGCTTTCCAATAGGTACCTTTAACTGTGAAGCAGAGTCCCCAAGAAGAAAAGAAGACAGGAAAATGGAGAAGAACCAAAAGCTTCCTGGTTTTGAGATAAGCAGTTTTGTTTTGTATATCTTAATTAGGAGTCTTATCGGCCTAGTATTGTGGAGGGGGAAGGTTGAAGACAGGTTAGAGGAAGAAGTTGTAAATAGTCGTTCGTTTATTATTCTCTGTTATACTTTAAGAAATAAAGTTGTTATTGTTTACTTTAAATAGACTTGGACTCTAGAATTATCACAGATTACTGCATGGGATAAATCTTTTCTCTGTTGCTGGTCTTAATTAAACGGGAAGGTTTATCCTGTGTTGTAACACTACAAACCCAAAGCTATGCGTTTTACTCTTTCCAGTACTGTGGAACAGTTGAACCAGCCACTCAGTTCAAGATCTGCATAACATGCTGCCCTGACCAGGGCTTCATGCATCCTGTGAGAGAAGAATAAAGGTGAAGATAGCTCCCTTTCTCCGCCTGTTTTTTGTATTGCTACATCTCATTTCCATTCAGGTATGTGATCATCCCCTATTTTAGGTGTATACAATCTCATTGAAATTCTCCCCGAGAGTGATGCACATCTCCATAGGAATCTCTGGTGCTGGCTTTATTGATGCTGACGTACAGATCTAAGGCACTTATAAATTCCATGTCAGTCGTTGTGCATAGAGAAGGAATGGCTTTTTGTGGCACATGAAATAAATGGCGATGTCTAAATGAGAGAAAAGATGTTTTTTGACAATCCCTGAGAGTGTTGTTGAGGCAGTATTTGGGGTATTGTGGAGAGACTTTCTCTCAAGTTTCACCAGACTAATCCCTGGGATGATGGCACCATGAGCAGTGAGTGAAACTCAGTGAGAGAATAAGAGGTGATTGCATTGAACCTTAAGGGGGATGGACAATTACCCATGATGTTCTAAACAGACACTGATACAGTGATAAGTTCCATGGCTTTTTTCACTCAGATTACATGGTTCTCGATAGTTTAAGAGCCTCTGAGAACGTTCGACCCAACCACCCCCACTCCCTATTTCAACTGAGACAGAGAGAGAAAGAGAGAAGGGGTGGGGAGGTGTGAGGTTTCATGCTTTTGAATAAACGCTCCCAACGTTAATGCAGTTCAATTGGTGCGTGATCCTGCCATGAACGTCATGTTATCCATAATCCCGATAGCAGCAACAGCACCTTCGTTATAAAAGTGTTAAATCTTTCCAGCATTATACAGAGAAGCAAAGTCTTTTTTTATGCCACAGGAAAGAAACGGAGATGTCTAAGAGGAAAAAGAGTTATTGTGATCATCGCTGAGAATGTTATTGAGGCAGCATTTCGGACACTATGGACAGACTTTCTCTCCTTTATAAGGAATGATGGCCTTGCCACAGAGAGAGTGCAATGGAGCTTCACCAGACTAATCCCTGGGATTATGGTACCATGAGGAGACAGTGAAGATTAATCTCTGGCGTTGTGAGAGAATGAGAGGTGATTGCATTGAAACTTGAGGGGGAAGGACAGTCACTCACGATGTTCTAAATAGATACTGATACGGTGAAATATTCCATGGCTTCTTTTTTACTCGGGTTGCATGATTGTCGATAGTTTAAGAGCCTCTGAGAATATTCCCCTCACTCCACACCCAATCCCCATGTCGCATGAGACATAGAGGGCCAGTCTTTGAATAAACTCTCCCCACATTAATACAGTGTATTTGGTGTATGGTCCTGCACTGAAAGTCTCGTTATCCACAATCCCTACAGCAGCCACAATACCGTCATGCTAAAACAGTTAACTATTCCCACCAGATTCTGACTTCCATAGAGACGATGGGTGTGTCTTCCCAGCGATGGAAGATGCCTCCTTGAGATTTGGCACGAATCATTTGACTTCCCTCCTCATTGCCAGCAAATTATGTTAAAGCAGCACACGTTCTACAGCAATGGAACCATGATTAACATCATGGAGCCCTCTATCAGTGCAGTCTCGGTTTCATTGGTTTGTCATGTTGGAATATCAATGACCCCCTCATGTTCCGTATAACTGTCTCGTAGGGATGAATAGACACCTCCTGGCCTCATGGAACAGGTTTAAATGTCTGATTGGGCTCTGCCTGTTCCTCTTTAACAGCTCGATGCACTGAACAGACCACTCTTCTTCCTGTGTAACAGGCTGGAGTATTGAACGTACGTCACTCTTCCTGTTCCTGAATGCCAGCTCATACCAGTGTGCAACCAGCTTGAGATGCTGAATGATCTCCTTTTCTAGCTGTGGAAATGTGCAGTGTCTGGCCGTGCTGTTACATAAATGTTACCGACACTTTAACAGCACAAACCGGAATGCTGTCCGGGTCTTGCTGCACATGGACACAGAATGGTTCAGGAGCTGATGGGGGACAAAATGTTCTGAACATTCTGTGATCTTCAGTCATCATACCTACTTCAGATCTTATGATGGGAAAATACATTGATGGACCAGCTGAAGATGTTTGTGCTGAGGGGGCTAACCTGTGGACCTCCTGCAGAGATGTCCCGGGACTGAGAGGATTGTTGGCGACTGACCCCAAACCTCTTTATTTGTGTTCTGAAAGACTCCATCCAGTGGGAAGGTTACACCTGATCCACATTCAGATCAAGTAAGTAGGTGGCCCCGATGCCATCCTCAGTCAAATACTGCCTTGGTATCAAAGCCATTCGCTCTTTCCTGAGCCCCTGTGTTCGCCTCTTGTTCATATCAATAGGTATTGGTGCATGTGTAAGGAGGGCTTTCCTCTCACAGAAGGTAATCACTGTCAGGAATTATCTGGGCGAGAGGGTTAGGGGAGCTTTATCTCCGAAAGCATTTAAGGAGGGCGTAGATGGATTTTTGACCTGTCAGAGAGCTAAGGGGTGAAGAATTGGGCATTAAAGAGGAGTTACTGTCAACAGTGGATCAGCCATGATGTTATGCAATGGCTTGATCATCCAAATTACCTGATGCTGTTCCTTTTGTCCTCATATTCAGTAATTGCAAAGTTAATGGCTGTAATTTTCCTGAATGTTCTTTTATTGAATGTTGCAAACAGAGAGAGTAAAGTATTGTGTGAGTTATCACTGGTTGAAGTATGGGGACTGTATTCACGGTGAATCTGGGTCTATGCTATCACCAACAAATGAACCACAAGTTGCGGAGAGGAAACACTCTGTAAAGAGACCAGAAGCATCTGTGGAAACAGATAACATTTTCCAACCAACACCAAACCATGTGTGACAGTCTTGAGGGACTGAATGAGATTCTGTATTACTGTTGACCAGGGATATGGAGCAAGTAGCCTCCATCTGTTCCTTGCAGGAGATGTGAGTGGTTGAATAGAACATAGCAACACAGGACTGAGCAGCAGGAGTGGGCTATTAAATACTTTGTCACCGCTTCATATGCTTTTGCTCAAAGCAGCGCATTTCTGTCTGTATACCATTTTACGACATACCAAAACAAATTTGAATAAATGCAAACATCCAGGCACCACAATCCTCTGGGGAAGGGAATTTCCACTTGAACAGCCCTTTTAGAAATTCTCATTTGTGTTCCAACAAATGTTGGAGGGTCACTATGTCCTTTTTCAGTCCCACTTCTCCACTGGTTACACCCATCTTAAATGCAGCCAGTTTAGTGAGGTGGCCAATGATTTAGATTTCAGACTCCGCCATTTTCTAGAAAAATGTGAGACACAGAAAGTTGAACTCATAACAAATGGTAAAATGATAGAGTTCCCCAAAATGTTATTCTGCCTTTGAAGTTATTCTGATCACACCATCTACTGGTGGTGGGATTTCTTTGTGGAACAGTGGGATTTGGCTGAATTCCCTTCGTTTCAGGCAGTGGAGAGATTTAAATGAATCCTCACCAGGAATCCTTTACAAGTGGTAAAGGTGACGTGAGGATTTTATGATCTCACACTTTGCTATGGGGCGGAACAAAGTAAGAGAGAGGGGCCAATCGGCTGCTCCTTCTCAGACAGGGAACATATTTCTCCCTCTCTGTGTTGGAACATGCAATTTTGTCAACTGAACATCAAACTGGACCATGTGCGATCTCCTGGAATATTCTCTGGAAAACCTGATTCTGGATTATATGCAGGTGCGTCATTGCTCTTGTTGTACACAATTTCTTCCAATCGCACAAAAAGTCCCCACTTTATAATTTGAAGACATGCTTACATGTAAATATCAGTAGGTGTCTTTATAGTATGTGAGTTAATATCAATACATATATTTTTAAAAGTTTATTCTCTAGCTTTAGTCTCCCTGACAGGAGATAATATGCATCCAGCTGATACACTTTTCAGAAAGTCATTAATCCCCCATAACTAAAGGCCGGCATTCCAGGAATGAGTAAAGGGAAACCTCTTTGAAAATCTTGGAAAATAATTATATCTTTTTATTTTAGTTTAGGAGATCAATCCTGCACACAGGGCATCTGGTGGGGTCTCAGCAATTCCCTGTACAGATGCAGTAAAACATTCCTGTAATTAAACCTGATACCTTTTGCCAAAAACAACATCATTCCACTTACTTTCCAAATGATTTGCTGCATCTGACTTCATATGATTCACGTCACAAGAACATGGAAACTGCCTGTATCACGGACTTCGGCAATCTCTCTCCATTTCAATTGTTTTCCATTGTTTCATCCTTCATGCCAAAATAGACAACTTACCTATGTTATTTCTGCAGAAGGTTTGCTCACTAACCTTCCCTGCCTGTATCACATTGCAGACTCACTACCTCCATTTGACGTCACATTGAATGACCATCTTGGTGTACGAGCTAATTGAGCTCCAAGCCATTCCCTCCCCTTCCTCCAGATCGGATCTCTGAGGCATTCCATCAGTTACAGCTTTGCAGGTTGAAAATAAACATTTATCTCTACTTTCTGTTTCCCGTAAGCGACAGCTTTCCTGTTCCCGTGTAGCGGCTCAGGTGGGTTGAATGGCCTCCTCCTGCTCTGTGTAGTGTACTGAATGAGTTGAATTACTTCATTCTATACTCCTGTGTAATACCTTAGAGGGGCGGAACGGTCTCCTCCTGTGTCATTGTAACGATCCTGTCTGACTGAATGGAGTTTTCCCCAATCCTGTAACAGCATCGAGGGGTGGATTGAGGGAACAACACATGGGTTAGGGACAGCAGTATATCTCTGTAACAGCTTCGAGGGTGGATTCAGAGCACAACACATGGGGTAGGGACAGCAGTATATCTCTATAAGAGCCTGGAGGAGTGGATTGAGGGAACAACACATGGGGTAGGGACAGCAGTATATCTCTGTAACAGCTTCGAGGGTGGATTCAGAGCACAACACATGGGGTAGGGACAGCAGTATATCTCTATAAGAGCCTGGAGGAGTGGATTGAGGGAACAACACATCGGGTAGGGACAGCAGTGTATCTCTGTAAGAGCCTCGAGGAGTGGATTGAGGGAACAACACATGGGATAGGGGAAGAAGTTGCCCATTCGGCTTTTCCATTCAGAATATTCATGGCTGATCCGAGTGCGTCTGAACATCCATTTCATGTCTGTTCCCAATAAACACTGACCCTTCTGTCCAGTAAAGATCAGTCGAGCTCAGCCTTGAATATCTTCAATAACCGAGTCTTCACTGCTCCCTGAGGATGAGAACACCACAGGTAGCACAACACTAAAGTGAAAGGGACGTCCTTATTTCATTGTGGCTCTGTTATTTGAAAACTGTGTTAACTGAACATCAAATCACCACCTCTTTTCAGACATAAGGACAGAATAATTAGGAATATTTAGGGACATAATCCATTCCGGACTCCAAACCTATTCCACATTCCCACTGCCACTTTCCAATGAAATATGTATCGCACCCAGCCTCTGCTGCTGTCTCAGGAAGAGAATGCCTGATAGCATAATACCGCAGGAGCATTAAGGAAATGAGCAGATTGAGGCCATTCAGCTTATTGAGTCGGAACTTCCGTTCAATAATTTCTTATATGTACCTCGACCTCATTCTTCTGCCTTCTACCTGGAATCCTTGATCCCCTTACAAATCAAAAACATATCGAATTGTGTCTTAATGACACTAGTGTCTGGCCTCTGTGTATCTGTGTATGAGCAACTGTGCGTGTGTGTGTTTGTGTGTGTGTGTGTATGTGTCTGTGCCTCTGTTTGTGTCTGTATGTGTGTGTACCTGTGTGTGTGTGTGTGAGTGTGTGTGTGTGTGTGTGTGTGTGTTTGTGTCCATGTGCTTGTTGTCTGTGTGTTTGCGTGTCTACATCAGTCTGTCTGTGTTTCAGCCTGTGTTTCTATCTATATTTGTGTCCATTTGTATGTGACTGCATATGTATTTGTGTGTTTATTCGTTTATGTATGCCTATCTCCTGGTAAGTATTGTGTGTGTTCATCTATGTCTTTCTGTGTCTGCATCTCTGTGCAGGGAGGTATCTGTATTTTTTTGGAAGTGTAAGGATTGTTGTTGGAACTGTCAGTAGGTTTAAATTGAGAATCGTCTTTCACTGAACATTGATGCTTAACTGGTCAGTAGGACGTGGATGTTTCGGATACTCCACACGAGGTGTCCTGGTCCTCTCCACTATTCAAGAATTCTCCCCACATGGAGGGGGAGGGGAGTGAGGGAACGGATATCGGATACTCCACTAAACGGCTCGGCCCTTTCTATCCTATTCAGGCTGTTTCGCCTCGAATGGGAGAAAGGGATGGAGAGAGAGTGGGAATGGGTGACCCGGCTGTTTGTGCTGGGATAATTAGGGGGAGTTGTGAGGTGTTTGGAATGAGTCAGTCGGCAGTTTTGAATCCATATAGTATTATTAGTTGCTGAATTCAATAGTGAGAGTGGTAGTGCCTGAGCCTTATTTGGAGACAGAGCGTGAACCTTGTTTGGGATTAGGTGCTATAACAGATATACAGTGAGCGTGAGGGAGCAGAGAGTATATGGTAACTCTTATCTTAACAGAGTGAGGAGGATATTGTTGCTTGTCCAGTATTGTGGGCCATTTCTTCAGATCAATCAGCGTCCAGGTGAGCCTTCCCGAATGTCTTGTCCAAATCTGTCACTAATAATGACACTGACCTGTCCCTCAGCTTCCAGAGAATCAGTTTAGGTAGAGTTTACAGACAGCAAGGAGAAGCAAATATCGGTGTGTTATATATCGAAACCAAAACGGTAGCAGAAAATCTGAGCATCGTATGCTCTGAAAATTAGATAGGCAAGTATTGTGGGTATCGCAGTCTTATTGAATGGTCTCAAGTTGCATCTAAGCTGTGTTAATTATGACAGCTGAAGCAGTGAAAAATAAGTTCCGTAAGTGTATATGAGGTGGGTTGAAGAGTATGTTGTGAAGCAAAGTAGAGAGCAGGTTATTTTGAATCTGATGTTGTATGGTCAGCATGATGAATTATTAACCTTGGTCTGAAGCAGCTTTTAAGAGATAATGGCATTTATAAGATGCATTTTACAAGGTGTCCGCATGCAATATAGAATGCTTGAATATTCTAGTCAAACGCCATGGAAGACTGGAGGCTAGAGTGTCAAGATATCTTCAGTGAATTTGGAAAGTACAATATAACATTCAGTGGGAGACAAGCAATGGTTGTTAGAGTCATAGAGTCCGACAGCACGGAGACAGGCTCATCATCCCAAACTGGTCCATTCCGACCAAAATGCCCATCCACGCTAACCCCATTTCCCTGCCATTGCCCCTTATCTTCAGATTAGATTAGATTACTTACAGTGTGGAAACAGGCCCTTCGGCCCAACAAGTCCACACCGACCCACCGAAGCGCAACCCACCCATTTCCCTACATTTATCCCTTTACCTAACGCTAGGGGCAATTTAGCATGCCAATTCACCTGGCCTGCACATCTTTGGACTGTGGGAGGAAACCGGAGCACCGGAGGAAACCCACGCAGACACAGGGAGAATGTGCAAACTCCACACAGTCAGTAGCCTGAGTCGGGAATTGAACCCAGGTCTCTGGCGCTGTGAGGCAACAGTGCTAAGCACTGTGCCACAATCCTTCTAATTCTTTCCTATCCGTGTGTTTTTCAAATGCCTTTTAAATTTTGTTAATGTCTCCGCCTCAACCACTTCTCATTCCATATGCGTAACAGCCCCGTGTTAAAAAGTTGTTCCTCAGGTCCCCTTTTATTCTGTCCCCGCTGACCTTAAAATGATGCCCTCTAGTCTGTGATTGCCCAACCCTGGGAAAAAAGACTGGGTGCATTCACTCTATCCATGCCTGTCATGATCTTATAGACTTCAATATGATCCACCCACAGTCTCATGCACACAAAAATAAATTGTCCTGGCTTGTCCAACCTGTTTCAATAACTCAGACCATTGAAACCTTGGCACCATCCTTGTAATTCTTTTCTGCACTCTTTCCAGTTTAATAACGTCCTTCCTATAGCAAAGTGAACAAAACTGACCATAACACTGCCAATATGGCCTCACCAGCATCCTGTATAACTGCAACATAGCTCCCTAATTTTGATACTTAGTGATATAAACGGATTAAGGCCAGTGTGCCAAAAGCTCAATTCACTGTCTACCTCGCAATCAACTTTCAGAGAACCATTCACCTGAAATCCAAGGTCCCTCTGACCCACTACACTCCTTAGGACCCAACCATTCACCATGAAACTCCAAACTTGATTTGACTTTCTAAAATGCAAGAACTTATACTGATCAATATTAAAATCCATTTGCCATTTTTCAGCCACTTCCCCAGCTGATCAAGATACTGCTGTAATTTCTGAAATTTGTGATAACCTTCCTCACTCTCCATGATGCCGCATGTTTTAGTGCCGTCTTCAAACTTATAAATCATGCCTGTACATTCTCATTTAAATCATAGATATATGTAATATGTAGTGGTGCCAGCATCAACCCCTAAGGCATTCCACTATTCACAGGCCTCCAGTCTGACCATTATTAATCTCTGCTTTGTAACATCAAGTCAATGTTGTACCTAATTTGCCAGCTCCCCCTCAATTCCATGCGATCTAACCTTCCAGAGCGGCGTACCATGTGGAACCTTATTGAAGGCCGTACTATAAACCATCTAGATAACATATATAACCCGGACCTCCTCAATGTTGCTGGTCACTTTAGCAAAGAACTCCAACAAACTTGTGAGTCATGATCTCCCTTACACAAACTCCCGTACTGAATTTGATGAAGGGCCTTTGCATGAAACGTGGATTTGCCAGTTCCTCGGATGCTGCCTGACCTGCTCTGCTTTTCCAGCACCATTCTAATCTTACTCCGAACCACATCCTGTCTTTCCAAGTGCATGTATATGCAATCTCTCCGAATCTTCTAAAATAACCTACCCACTAGCTTTTAGGATTACTGGTCATTAGTTCCCAGATTTATCTTTGCAGCATTTCTTGAATACGGGCTCAGCATTTGCTATGCTCCAGTCGTCCAGGACCTGACTCTTTGGCCAGCGATGATAGAAAAGAGGCAAGCAATGCTCCCGCAATTTCTTCTCTATGCTCCTATCCTCCTGCAGTGTTCCTGAATATAACTGGTCAGGACAAGGAGGTTTTAGAAATACTGCAAAGTCTGAAACATACGTCTATTTATTTCAGCTACGAACACGAAAGAGTGAGAAAATGACTCAATGATGGTTAACATAACAAATTCGAAAACATGTTAATCAGAAGAAGTGACTTCAGAAGAATTCCAGCTATTGTGGTAACCTGAGAATTCTCAGAAATTAACGATCCAAAAAAGGAAGGCCATGAAACTGAAAAGGAAATCAACAAGAGGATATACCTGCTTACAAACAGGAACACAAAGACTGCGTCAATCTGCGATCTATATTTCAAAGGAAACAAAATAAAAGCAAGATGAAATGTGGAAATTTATAATTAGGAGAGGCGAGGTCATTGTGGACAACAGGGAAATGGCCAAGAAAACAACCAGTTACTTTCCATCTGCCTTCATGGAGGAAGATCCAGAAAATCACCCAGTAATACCAAGTGATCATATCGTACTCCTGGAGCTAAAGACATAAAGTCAATTCATATCAGTAACAAGGTAGTACTTGAACATGTAGCTGGATTGAGCGTTGCTAAGTCTGACGAAACAGATGTATTTCCTATCAAAATGTCGGAAATAAATCACCAATAGTACTATTAATTGCACTGTCGATGACTGTGTTTTATTTTCCTGCACATTCTGCAGAGGGCAGAAACTATTGTGGATAAACGTGAATCAAGCACTATAGATGAATGGAAGGGATCCAAACAGATAAAGGGAAAAAGAGGGTGGAGAACTGCAGACCAGTTAAATTAAGAGTTGTCGTGAAACTGTTGGAATCCATTACACAGGATGACATTTTTTGTTATCTAGAAACTAACAGCTACAATGGAGAGAATCAGCATGCATTTCTGAGAGAGAAATCATACTTGATAAACTTCGGAATTGTTTGAAGTAATTTCTTACAGCATCGATAATGGGGAATCAGTAGAAGTGGCACACATTGGATTTTCGGAAGGGTTTCTAAAAGATCTCAGTGAGTTCGTAAATGCAATGAATGTGAAGGGAATTTGGAGGAATATATGTAAGTGGGAAGTTAAAGTTTGGTTCGCCTCCATTTAAGAGAGTCAGAACATTGATGTAAAGACATGTTGAAGCAGTTTCACTGCGTGTTGGTGGGACTGTACCTGGAGTATTGTGTACAGTTTTGGTGACCGAATCTCAGAAAGAATATACTGACCACAGAGGAAGTGCAATGGAAATTCTCCAGATTAATCCCTCAGATGGTGAGATTGCCTGATGAGGAACTCGGTCTGTGTTCTTTCGAGTTTCAAACACTGAGAGGTGGGTCACAGTGAATTTAGAAAATTCACAAAATATATGACAACTTGGAAATTAACAGAACACTTCCCTCGCTGCCTATTCCACATTCAAGGCAAATAATGGCAGGATCTGGGACAGGCCAGTTAAGGCTGCAATAAGGTGGAAAACTTCACTTGGAGGGGACTGACTAACACAGGGGCATGGAAACCTACTGACAGGCAAGATTAGGGAGAATCTCCAGATATTCTCCAAGTGTGTCCAGTGGAACAGAATAACCAGGGAACAGGTAGGACTCATTAGTGAGTTGCCAAGTCGCAACCAAATCAACTTTAGTGGTAGGAGACAGACGGTGGTGGTAGAAGGCTGATGTGCGATTGGAGGCTAGTATCCAATGGTGTACCTCGAGGATCAGTGCTGTGTCTCTTAATATTTGTGATTCGGAAGTGTTGGTGTTGCACTGGGGTGGACAAAGCTAAAAATTGCATAACACCAGGTTATAGTCCAAAAGATTTCTTCAGCGGCACTAGCTTTCGAAGTGCTTATCAAAGCGCACAACCACCTGATGAAGAAGCAGCGCTTCGAAAGTTCGTGCCTCCAAATAAACTTGTTGGACTATAAGCTGGTGTTTCCTGATTTTAAACTTTATCATAAAGGATGCAGCTGTGAATATGGACGAGGAGTGGGGGTGCCATAAGTAAGTTTGATACAAAGATTAGCCGGGTGGTTGGCAGTGAGAAGGAATGTCTTATGTTATAGGAAGATACAGATGGAATGGTCAGATGGTCACATCAGTAGTAGATGGAATGTAACCCTGATAAACATGAGGTCATGCACTTTGGAAGAAGGAACCAGGCAGGGAAGGAATCAATGAATGGCAGCACAATAGGAAGCTCAGAGGGTGCTTCTCCACATATTCGTGACAGTGGCTGGACAGGGTAACACGCAATTTGAGAAAGCGTACGGGAGCGTAAACACAGCCTTCACACATCGAAGCATAGATTATAAGAGCTATGTGGAACTTTCGTTAGCCAAGATGGAATACTGTGTGTAGCTCTGGGAGCTACATTAAAGGAAGGATGTGAGTGCACTGGAGGGGGTGCAGAGGGGATTCACCAGGATGTTCCCTTGGATGGAGCACATCAGCTATGGAGAGAGGCAGGGTAAGCTCGGGTTGTTTAGTTTGGAGCAGAGAAGACTAAGGGAGGCGTGAATCAGGAGAATAAGATTGCGAGGGACATGGACTGGCTGGACAGACAGCAGCTGGTCCTTTTAGTCAAAGGGACACACTTTTGAAGTGAAGGGTTTGAGGCTTAGTGAGAATTCGAGCACTGTTTATCACACAAAGTATGTTGGGGTCTGGGATGCACTTCGTGAGAGGGGAATTGTCATGGTTACGTCAAAACCTAGAAAATGCATGCTTGTGCACTTGAAATGCCATAAGATTCACAGCGACCGGTTTTGTATTGGAAAGTGGGGCTAATGTAGACCGTGCTGTATTTATGATAGTGCAGAGTCTGTGCTTCTGTGATTCTATGGCTGTGAAGCGTCAATCATTCAGTAGATTAAGATAGGAATTAATCAGTTTCTGAAGAATATCTTATCAAATTGTATAGGATTGAACTTGTAATATCTTCTGAAAATACGTCAATGGCAAAATTAATAGAAAAAGGTGTAGCTTCCTTACAGTCTGATACCAGGCAATTGAGGACAGGGAAATAGCAGATCAATGGAGCAAATACTTCAGTTATGCCTTCACAGAAGAAGAAAACAAAAACAAAAATAAAATTTCCTCACAATACGAGGGAACTTTAGCCTGGTTGAGAAAAAGGGAATGGAATGAAATTATCCACTAAAACGTTTAATAGAAAATATTGGACTGAAATTAATGGGCATAGACAAAGTCAACAGAGGTTTATGAAATAGGAATCATATTTGAGAAAACGGCTGTTAGCAAAATTATGGAGAAGGTATCAACGCAATACGATTGGAATCTCAGAAAGATGTTTGATAAAGCCCCAGACCTTTTGTGTAAATTCGAATCCTATGGGAGTGGGGCTAATATATTGTTTGTATTTTAGAATGGGAGAGCTGGCAGGAAACATTGAGTAGGAATAAAACCATGTTTTTTGAATGGAAGGCTTGGATGATATAACAAGGACCGAGATTTGGCATCCAGCTATTACCAATACACATCATATCTTTGGTTGAGGAGCTCAATTGCAATATTCCCAAGTCTGCTTGCAACACTAAATGATATCAGCTTGTGGTTGGATGAGGAGGATGTAAAAAAGGCTCCGAGGTGATTGAGACAAGTGCAGTGACTAGGCAAATACCTGACAGATGGAGAGCAATTCAGAGATGAGAGGTTGTGTACTTTGATAGGATCAATTGAATGGCAGCTTATCATTTGAAAAGGGATTGATTGAAACATGTTGATCTATAAATGAACTTAAGCTGCATTTTTGTTTATTTCTGCGCAGCCTTCTGAGTCCATGTAGTGCAGTGAGTTCTGAACACGGAAATCAATACTGGGAATGGTATTGGCACGCTGTATACAGTCTACATAGACCCAGCATGTGGGAGCTGTAACATTGAACAAAATCTGGATCCCCCTGTACACCAGTCACTGAAAGCAATATTGCAGGAGCAGAAAACAAGTAGTAAGATAAATGGTTTATTCACCTTCATTTCAGGGGGATTGAGAATGCAGAAGTAAGGGTCATTTACTGCAACTATACAGGGCCTTGGTGAGACCCCATCTCGAAAATTGTGCACTGTTGTGTGCAGTTTTGGTATCTTACCTAATAAAGGGCAACCCTGCCATTGAGGGAGTGCAGTGAAGGATGACTAGACTGATCTCTGGGATGACAGGTTAGTTGTGGGAGCAGAGTTTGGGGTGACTGGGCTTTAGGAAAATGTGTGGAGAGTTCAGTGAGATATATAAACCTCTGACAGGGTGTGACAGCTTTGAAGCAGGGGTGATAGTTCACTTTATAGAAAACGGTTCACGAATCGCATTGCAGTCAAATCGTACTTTTTGTGAGAGAACTCCCTATTTATTGATGGGCCGAAGGCACTATATTTCATAATGTTTAAACATATTTTGAGATACGAACATTGTGTGGGGAAAACTGCATTGAGGAGATGTTCGGCCATGAAATAGCATGGAGAAAGCTCAATGTGCTGAATGACCTCCTCCTCTCCCGATGTTTCTGTGCAATCTGTGGGAAAGCTCTCTGCAAAAGCCGTGGCAGCACAGTGATTAGCACTACTGTCTCACAGCGCCAGTGACCCGGGTTCCATTCCCGAAACATGCGACTGACTGTGTGGAGTTTGCACATTCTCTCCGTGTCTGCGTGGTTTTCCCCCGGTTTCCTGCCACAGTCCAAAAATGTGCAGGTTAGGTGAATTGGCCACGCTAAATTGCCCGTAGCGTTAGGTGTAGGGGAATGGGTCTGGGTGGGTGCGATTCGGCGGGTCGGTGTGGACTTGTTGGTTCGAAGGGCCTGGTTCCACACTGTAAGTAATCAAACCAAATCTAAATGCCATCACAAGCTCTCAGATGTTAGGAAGGATGTCTATGCAGGGTCAACAGGACTGTGTTTCCCATTCCCTTTCCTTTAACGAGGTTGATGCCGGGTGTTCTGTCAAGTTTTATTCTTTAAGACCTCAGAGTAGTTTGATACGAATGAGTGTCTCACTTGGCCGATTCAGGGACCATGTCTGTGCGTCTGGAGTCACTTTTCGCCTGACCAAGAAAGCACAGGAGATTGACTTCCTGGAAGTATATTGGTGTAGGAGATCGATGTTTACAATCAACATTGGACACAAGATCACTGTTACTGACACCAGATTTTAGGTCTCGATATTTTATTAATTATTTTTAACTTCCACCAGCTGCCAAAGCATTGGCCTAGTCTGGATTTGCAATCCAATGATATATCCACTACAGCACCATCTCCACATGGGGATCTATCGGAAACCACACTGACCTGATTACTTCGGTGCTACTTGACAGCTCTAAGAAAAAGTATTCCCACCAATTTGACTGTCATGATTCGACTGAGGGTGTGGTAAAAGGTCCGATTGTAATTATTCTCCTATTCACGGACTGGGCATAGCTGAGTAATTTTCTATATTGCCAGAGAGATGTCAGAGTTGGAGCTGGAATGAAACAACTTCCCCAGGAACACGGCTTGTTGTGCAGCACAAATCTTCAGTCCTATTGCAGGAATGGGGTCAGGGCCCATTGCCTTTGTCGTATCTACTGTGTTCAGCTGTTTCTTCACGTCACGGGCAGAAAATCGAATTGTTTGAACACTACCATCTGTGATTCTGTGGGAAACATGATGAGTGTAAGGTGGATCATCATTCACTCAACACGTCTGGCTGAGGATAGTGCAGACACCACATCCTTGACTTTTTTCATTGACGTACAGAGCTGTTCCGATATTTAGGATGAGAATATTTGTGGAGTACTCTGCTCCAGTAAATTGTTTAATAGTCCATCGACATTTATGTTTGCATTTGGCAGGACGACAGAGCTTAGGTCTGATCTGTTAGTCTTGGGATCATTTCCCCTCTCCATCAGACATTAGTTCTGCTGGTCGGAATTTAACCAGTTGATTGCAGTAGCTTTAATGGGTTGTCAACAGGTTTAGGTTCACGTGATTCGACCCTGGCATGTTCACCCACACTCATCACTGAACTATGGATCGGCTTGATGGTAATGGTAGAATTATCATCAGGAAAATGTTACAGATTGTCGTTGAATACAATTCTGTTTCTGCTGCTGCTGTGGTCTACAATATCTACAATTCAATTCTACTGACTGTCCCCCAGTTCACACCGAGACCCATTCACCCATCAGCCCTGTATTCAGTGACCTAATCTGGTTTCTGATGCGGTAACACTTGCATTTTCATATTCTCATTCTGCTGAGGGCCTCTTCATGGTGTCACTCCTCTAATTTGTTACTTTAACTGAATCCATTTAAAGTAATGATCTAAATCGTTTCTCTTCCACAACGTCAACTTCTGTATTTGAAGTGAATGTGTTCCCCTCTGTTATTCTCCCTGACCATGATTAAGAGTTCTGTAGTGTCAGTGATGCCAGATTTATGAAGTTTCAGAGTCAAGGAACTTGTGCACCATGCGTTATTGTTCAGTTCCCAGTGTACGGCTCTCCATGTTGGACAGGATGGTTGAGCATCTTTGACGTACTTCTTTGGAAATTTTCCAAGAACAGAAATTGCTTAAGAAATTGCTGAAGATGTTGCAGCATCTTCTGGAATGAATGCAGTGTTAAACTTTCAGATCCAGTGACCCTCGACAAAGATCTCCGTTTCTCAAGCAATTTTGGTATTTTTATTACCAGTATCCATAGTTAGTTGTTTGTGAAAGTTTGTTCTTTGCCTATTCACTTCTGAGGGAGCTCAGCAGGTCTGTCAGCACCTGCAGAGACAGAGAAACGGCATTAGAATTTCAAGCCCAGTGTGACACTTCTTCACAACTGAAAAGCATTGGAAACTTGGCTTTTTAATCCCTTGCCAGAGGTGGGGGATAGGTGACAGGGAAAAGAGGGCGTGACAAAGATAAACCGGCTTTTAGCAGCGGTGAATGTGAAGATGATATAAAATGGGTTTAAATTAAAGTGTGAATGGGGAAAAGAGTTCTCTGTATTGAGTGCAAGATAAAGAAGACACAATCACACAAGGTCATAGGAGGCCAGGAGGGAGAATGTTGACTATGTGGCATTATAAAGACCTGGCCATAAATACGTTTTCACTGTCGAGATCATCACCCCCTTTAGACAAAGGATATCAGGTGCTTGCCTTCTTACTGGCACTAGTAAGCGTTTCATGCTGCCTTAGTATTGTAATAGGGAGAAAAACAAATCACAGTATGAAGTTTGGGCTGAGTATTGTTTACCCTAGTTTCAAATTTGCAGTATTTATCTTTAACTGCTTGTTCTTAAAGTTAGTATTGGATGGAGTGTAGAAGGTTGAGGGATGACATTATAGAAGTATCTAAAATTATGAGAGATATGGATAGGGTGAATAGCCAAGGTCTTTTCCACAGGATGGGGGAGTTCAGCCCTAGATGGCATTGGTTTAAGGTGAAAGAGGGAAAATTCACAAGGGAGGCAGGGGCAGTGTTTTTCCACAGCGGGTGGTGTGGGTATGGAATGAGCTGCCAGAGGAAGAGTGGTAGATCCATGTACAGCTGCAACATTTAAAACTCATTTCGACAAATATACGGATGGGAAACATTTTGAGGCATATGGGCCAAACGAAAGCAGATGGGACGAGGTTAATTTGGAAAACCTGGCCAGCACGGACATTTAGAACAGCTTCACGCAGGTTCACAATGGTTTTGTGAAAGTGAAATTATACTTTGCCCTACAAAATCATGCAAAGTATTTCTGCAGATGCCTGAGAATGTAACAAGCGGACTTGATAAAGGGGATCTGGCAGACACCAAGCTTTCCAGAGTTTTTCCACAAGTTTTACAAAATAAAATTTCTTACACAAGATAGAAGCTCGTAGGATGATGGGGAATGTATTAGCACGGGATGATGATTGGTTAGCACATAGAAATCGGAGAGTCAGGAGAATGAATCATCAATATAAAGGTGGATCTGCTGGAGGACCACGGCTATCAGTCCGATGGCATCAGTTATTTACACTCTATACTGATAGTTTGAAGGAGAGAGCTGAGTGAAATATACATCCGAGTTTGAGAACAACACTGAGAATCAAAAGGCAGGCTGTTATTTAATGGAGAGGACTTCCACAAAAAGAACAGTACAAAGGGATTGGAGTGTTCCTGTGTATGAAACATAAAGTCATCATGCGGGTGCAGCAAGTAACTAGGTTGTTTCATTAGCCGGCTTCCAGGGATGAAAGGGCTATGTTAGTGAGAATCTCTAAGATTGTAAGGCGATTATACATTGGGGTTTAAATAAATGAGGAGTGATACTGCTGAAAAATACAAGACACAGAAGGGACTTGAGAAGGTAGATGTGAAACGTTGTTACCATTCCTGAGTGGAGTCTTGAACTCGAAGACATAGATACTGAATATGGAATATCAATTTCTATCTGAGATACAAAGTGATGTCTTCTGTCAGCCGGTAGTGAATGCCTGGAATTCCCTAACCCGGAGAGGTGTGGAGCGATACAAGGAGTCGGCGAGAAAGTGGAGTTAGACCTGGAGTAGATCAGCCATATTCGTATTAAATGACTGGGTATTCTTGAGGGGCCGAATAGCCTACTCTTGTTCCTATTTATTAATTTCACGTGCTATGCTTTTGCAAAGTTACTGGTTATTTTTCCGGAAGTTGTGTTGTGTAATGCTGCATTTGGGTGAGCAGAGGATTTCAGTTAACGCTGGGTAGGGTATGGGGGCTGTATTCACAGTAAATCTGGCTCTGTAACATGACCCACATCTGGAGCAGACTTTGCAGAAAGGGGAAGCCTGGAAACAGGGATTGGGAGTGAGTGTCACTTCCTGACCCAGCCTGGATTTTCCAAGTACATTTCCAAAACTGCACCCAACCATCAGAGTGTGGCCTTGATCTGCCCCTGTGTAGCACATCCCAAGAGCTGAATGGAACATCAGAACATAGGGCTGCAGGACACGAGGGGGCCATTCAGCCCTTTGACACTACTCCACCAGTAAATACACTCGTGGCGTATCTCATTGTGGTCCCAGCTGCACTTTTCTCTCCATGCACCATTATCCCTGATTCACCTGTCTATGGACAATCAGACGAAGCCAGCCTCGATATAATATAACGATTCAGCCATCCCAAACTTCTGGGAAAGCGAATTCCCACTTGAACGAATTCGCACTTTGTGATTTTTTTTTCTTACTCCAGTTGTGACTGAGAATGGAGGATGTAACTCTTTCCTTTCCTAGTCCAACTCTTCCACGGCTCACAACAAATTTTAAATGTAACCAGGTTGGTGATATTGCCGATGGTAAAAGTCTCAGACTGGGTCAGGTTCAGTGATAAGAACACGTCAGGCAGATTTCTTTTGTCAGCCACAAGTTATTAACAGAACTAACGGAGGAGTATGTTGGATCTGTGGGTAACACTGCTGCCTCACATCACCAAGGAGCTGGGTCTAACTCCAACCTCAGGCGACCCTCTATGTGGAGTTTAAACATTCTCTCCGTGTCTGCGTGGGTTTCCTCCCAGTGCTCCAGTTTCCTTCCACTGTCCAATCATGTGCAGTTTGAAGTGGATTGCCCATAGTGCCCAGGGATGCGTAGGTTAGGTGGGTTAGTTATGGGAAATGCCGGGTTACAGCAATACGATTGGGGGCCAGGTCGAGTTGGGATGCTGTTTGGTGGGTCAGTGTGGACTTAATGGACGGAATGCCCTGTCTCCACACTGTAGAGATTCTATGAAAATGACAATAAATTTGAACTATACAAACACCCAGTAGGTACATACCTAATCCACTCTCCTCGAGGTCTTGTATGTTTCATTTTCATTCCAAGAGTAACCTGTTAAAGCCTTCATAATATAAGCCCTTTACCCCAGGAATACGTGAAATGAAATATCTCTGAACTGCTTCCAATGTAATTACATCCTATCTCAGATAAGGAGACAAAAATACTAATCTCACAGTCAGATCATAATGTTTATAATTGTTTTCTCAAAGTGGTGTGTGAGTCTTTGGAACACGCTTCCCCACAGAGCATTGGAGGCAGAAATATTGAATATTTTTCAGGCACAGATGGAAGGTTCATAAATAACAACAGAGTCCATGATTATTGAGGAATGGGCAGCAATGTGCAGTGTGGGGTAAAATGTAGACAGTGGTATCAAATAACACAGCTTCAGAACCTCCAGGAATGTAATGCAAAATGAAATGATAATATTGATAAAATGTTAAGGGAGAATACAAGATGGTGGCGATCCAGAAGGTCTGATTGCTGGGCGCTGCATCAACACACGGGCAAAGTGCAATCCACCCCATCCCAACCATTTACTTAAAATTCAGCACTAAAAGAGCGACAGAATCTTTACGAATCCCGATTTGTAAAACGGAAATGACAAAACATGGGGAAAGGATCGAGTAAGTCCCAACAAGTGGCGCACCCGTCAGAAGCATCGAGCATGCCTGAGGCCGCTGCTGCAACCCACTCTGCTCGTTCGATCGACCCAGTTATCTCACCAGGCCTTGGTCACTGAGTTCACCAAGTTACGTGAAATGATTGAAGCCATGATTGAAGAAGAGTTCGCCACAGCCACTCTCAGCCGTGCTCCAAAAACATGAGCAGCAACTTCACAGCCTTGGACACAGAACAGACGATGCCAAGGGCCGAACCACAGTGACAGAGACCGTGATCGATTCCTCTCGGGAGAGGATCCTTGCCCCTGAAAAACAGGTCTGCACCTTAACTGAACAAGAAGACGACCTCGAGAACAGGAGTAGGATGAAGAATATTCACATCGTCGGTTTGCTGGAGCGGACAGAAGGTGGTCAGCTGGTGGGTTTGTTCAAGAACTGGCTGCAGTGATTCCTTCACTTGGAAACTGAGGAGGGACGGGAGAAGACTGAGACAGTTCATTGGGTTACAGCATGGAAGTCAGACTCAGACCAACACCTTCATCCTGTCCTTGCGCGATTACATAGTTATGGGGACAAACAAAGTCTGATGGAAGCTTTCAGAACCTAGTGGAAGGATCCAATGTGTTTATGTCACGAGAGCTCCAGGATTATGTCCTTTCTGGATTTTTCAGTGGCGGTGAATCATGTTTATCCTTAAAGAAATTTTATTGGATTTTTCTGGTATTAACCAGTGCTACATTATAGTCGGGGATGGGTAGAGTACTCATTTTTAATTCCTTCATTAGTATTAGTACACTTTTTTTCTTTCTTTGCTTGTGTCTGGGGTGCAGCTCAAGGTGGAGGGAGTTACAAAGGTAGTTGTGATGACTTAGTGCAGACTGAAGGGCAGTTTTTGTTGTTAATTGCCTTGAATTCCATATTGGTAGCGGGCAGAAGATAACGTTGTAAGATATGTCAGCATCCCCAGTTTGCAGGGATGGGGTCCAGGAGAGGTAAATTCCCCTTTCGAGTGTCATTGGAACTTTGGATTTTATTTCGTTGTTTGTTTTTTTATGTGTTTAGCTTTGGAAAGTTTTGAGAGCTTGTTAGTTGTAGTGGTTTTAGTTTGTAAAGTTTTAAGGCTCTACGAGTTTTTTTTGCATTAATGATCAACGATGTGTAATTCGATGTGAAACTCTAGAGTTGAAATGTTGCTACAGTGTGTTATGGATAATGATGTGCTTAAATGGGTACCTGGAACATTAATGGGGGGGTGCACCTGCCACTCAAGAGGAAAAATGTACTTTCTCGTCATAAAACAGAGAGGGTGAATGTTTTCCTATTTCAGGAGATGCACCTTGATGACAAGGAACAGTTGACGTTACAGCAGGGCGAGTTTGATTGGGTTTATTTCTCGTCTTTTAATAGTAGGAATAGGGGAGAAGCCATACTACTTAGGAAGAATCTTCCATTTAGCACATAGAACAGTACAGCACAGAACAGGCCCTTCAGCCAACGATGTTGTGCCGACCACTGATCCTCATGTATGCACCCTCAAATTTCTGTAACCATATGCATGTCCAGTAGTCTCTTAAAAGTCCCCAAAGTCCTTGATTCCACAACTGCTGCTGGCAGCACATTCCATGCTCTCACAACTCTCTGTGTAAAGAACACGCCTCCGACATCCCCTCTATACTTTCCTCCTACCAGCTTAAAACTTTGCAATACCTCCCACACAGTTATAGAATATTCTTGAGATTGCTGATTATGGAATGTTCCAGATAATGTTCCAAATAATTCCCAGTTTCAGGAAAATGGCAGTGTCCCAGTGTGTAACACATTAGAGGAAGGAGTAGAGATGTACATTTTTTTAAATCACACACAATTCAAACCGTGCTGAGGCCATTCAGCCCTTCAAGTGTGCTCTAGCATTTAATAATATCCTGGCTGATCTGATGGTTTTCTCAGCTCCATGTTACAGGAACATTCAGTCATTCAATCCCCTGGGTTCCTGTCACTGACCAGATAGCACTCAGGCACTTTTACCCCAGTATTTTTTCAATCGCCTTTTTAAGGGCATTTCCCATAGGGACGGACACTCCTAACAATATATTCCATCATCTTTATACTTTCATGCAACGGTCAGCATGCTTTACACAGGCCAAACAAAAATCTACACTTATTTTATGGTTATAAGTATCCCATCACACTTAGTAATTCAGGTTATTTCACTTTTCCCAAAATGCTCCCCCACTTTATCTCATTCACCTGTCCTGCCCTATTTCCCAATTGTAGGTCAAGTTTGTCCCTTCCCGAGTGGCTTCTCTATATATTACTTGTGGAAACTTTCCTGAACAGACTTAACAAATTACATTCCTTCTAGGTCCTTAACCATCTGGAAGCCCCAGTCTATGTTAGGAAAAGTGAAATCACCTATTATAACAACCCTATTGTTCCCGCAAGTCTCCCTAGTCTCCCTGCATATTTCTTCCTCTAATTCCCATTGATGATTTGGAGGCTTATAGTGCAACCACTATAACATCACCATCCCCCTCTAACTACTTTGCACCATTCACCAAACCTCATTGGATATTATCTAAGTTATTTCAACTTTAAATACAGGTGTGGTACCCGCCTTAATCAGTACTATTGGCATTTAAACTGTTTCCATTTGCATCTCTCCATCGCCGTGATTTCCACATCCACGGTACCCCTTGTCAAGGTACAGTGGAGATATGGAGCTGTAAATGGATGGGAGCTGCACACCCTGTCACTTACAACATTGGCTGCAAGTTTCCCCACACTGGGCAGCGACTTAACACAGTGTTACCGAACAGTGAAACAGCCTGGTTTTTTTGTATGAATGAACCAGTGCGGTCTGCACAGCTCCCCATGCTGGACCTTTAGACCAGGATGATAGATCAAGCATTGGTGTGGGCTGCACAGAGTACCATTCTGGATATTGCTGGTTTGCATTCAGCAGTACGGTAGCCAGATCTACACAGTGCTCCATCCTGAAAGTATCATGGATGGGCTGGTTTTGTGAGTTGGATTGCGAATGTGAGAGAATTAAACATCT
The DNA here is from genome assembly GCF_020745735.1 of Hemiscyllium ocellatum. Classification (NCBI taxonomy): domain Eukaryota; kingdom Metazoa; phylum Chordata; class Chondrichthyes; order Orectolobiformes; family Hemiscylliidae; genus Hemiscyllium; species Hemiscyllium ocellatum. The sequence goes on from NW_026868949.1 coordinate 168,170, forward strand.
GGCAATACCTTTATTTTGTGTTTTCATTCTTGTGATTGGACTCTTCAAATCCTGACTCATCCGGTTAGACCCATCCTTCTGGATAAGTCATGGTGACTGTTGTTACAGCATCTGGGTCTGCAACATGACCAACAAATGGAGCACAGGCTGCAGAGAGAACAGTCTCCGTAAAATGGAATGAGGGAATCATAATTAGATCAGCTGTGGTCTTAGTGAATGGTGGGGCAGGATTGAATGGACCACTAATGCAACTTATCATACATTTCTGTTTGTGCCATGCAAACCCACCTTCTCTCCCATTGTCCCATACTGGTGGGGAGTGAGGCACCTCCTCCTTTTCCTGCGTAACAGGATTCTCAGGCCTTACTAGCCTCCAGATTTCCCTGTTTCCCAGTTTCTAGCAGTTGAGTTATTGCCTCCTGTTCCTGTGTCCCAGTCTCGAACAGTTGAATGACTCCCTCCTGTACCTGTGTCCCAGACTCGAGCTGTTGAATGACTGCCTCCTGTTCCTGTGTCCCAGTCTCGAGCAGCTGAGTGACTCTCTCCTGTCCCTGTGTCTCAGTCTGGAACAATTAAGTGACTCCCTCCTGTTCCTGTGTCCCAGTCTCGAGCTGTTGAATGACTACCTCCTGTTCCTGTGTCCCAGTCTCGAACAGTTGAGTGACTGCCTCCTGTTCCTGTGTCCCAGTCTCGAACAGCTGAGTGACTGCCTCCTGTTCCTGTGTCCCAGTCTCGAACAGTTGAGTGACTCCCTCCTTTTCCTGTGTCCCAGTCTCGAACTGTTGAGTGACTCCCTCCTGTTCCTGTGTCCCAGTCTCGAACAGTTGAGTGACTCCCTCCTTTTCCTGTGTCCCAGTCTCGAGCTGTTGAGTGACGGCCTCCTGTTCACGTGTCCCAGTCCCGAGCAGTTGAGTGACTCCCTCCTGTTCCTGTGTCCCAGCCTTCAGCAGCCGAGTGACTGCCATCTATTTGTGAAAATTGAAGTCCTCCACCTGTTCCTGTGTAACAGGCTCCAATCTCTCTGTGCTCACCTGCTGCTCCGGTGGAATGGAGTTGAGGGACTGAATGGCCCCTTCACATTCCTTACAGCTTCTCTTGACTAAAAGCCTTTCTCCTGTTTGTGGAAAACACCATTAAAATCTAAATGATGTATTTTTGTATTTGACTCTCAGTAATTGAGCAAACAAGCTGACTGACAGAATTCAGAACCTGAATAACCTCTTCCTGTTCCCGTGTTATACACTCAAAACTCAACAGAGTCTCAGTGATGTACAGCACGGAAAAGGACCCTTCGATCCAGTCGTCCGTTCTAACCAAATATCCTAAATTAATCTCGTCCCCCTTGCCAGCACTTGGCCCATATCCCTCTAAACCCTTCCCATGCACGTACCCATTCAAATGCCTTTTAAATGGTGTAACTGTGCCTGCCTCCACCAGCTCTTTTGGGTGCTCAATCCATAAACACAGCAGTCTCTCTTTGAATGTGTTGTACCTCATTTCCCTTTATAAATCTTTCCCCTCTCACCTTAAACCTTTGTCCTGTAATTTTGGACTCGCCTATCCTGGGGTGACTGTTTACATTATCTATGCCCGTCATGATTTTATAAACCGCTTTAAGGTCACCTCTCAGCCTCAAAACTTGAAAATACTCCCAGCCTATTCAAACTCTCCCTGAAAATCTAACCCTCCAACATCTGCAATATTCTTTTAAATCACTTCTGCATCCTTTCAAGTTTGACAACATCTTTCCGACAGCAGGGAGACCAGAATTAAAGGCAATATTACAAAAGTGGCCAAACCAATGACCTGGACAGGGGCAATATGTCATGCAAACGCATAGACTCAAAGCACGCACCAATAAAGGGAAGATCACCGAGTGTTTTCTTCACTACGCCATCTACCTGTGAGGGCACTTTCAAGGAACGAAGAACCTGCACCACCAGGTGACACAGTAGCTCAGTGGCTTACATTGCTGCTTCAGAGCGCAGCGATCTGGGTTGAATTCTATCCTTGAATGACTACCTGTGTGGTGTTTGCACATTCTCCCTGTGTCTGCGTGCGTTTCCTCCGGGTGCTACTTTTTCCTGCCACAGTACGAAGATATACCGGCAAGTGTAGATTGGCCATGCTAAATTGCCACAAGTACCCAGGGATGTGTGGGCGAGGTGGATTAGCCATGGGGAATGCAGGCTCAGAGGGACAGGGTAGGGGTTTCTCCAGTAGGATACTGTTTAGAGGGTGGGTGTGGCCTTGATGGGCAGAATAGCCTGTTTCGTCACTGGAGGGATTCTATAATTTCATTGGAGTTCCCTTTGAGTGGCAACTTTCGACAGAACTCTACCTACATATCTTGCCCTGATTTGTCTTGCCAAAATGCAACAGCTCACATTTATCTAAATTTAACTCCATCCACCACCCCTTGGCTCACCTAATCAACTTTCTCTCTGTTCGGAGATATCATTTTTCACTGTCGACTACACCACCAAATTTGGGATTATCTACAAGCTTACAGACCATACATCATATACTCAAATACAAATGATTTGTATAAGTGACAAGAGGCAGTGAAGTCACTGTTGACCTTTGTGGCACACCACTGGTCACAGGTCTCCAAGTTTAATGAACAAATATCCAGTGTCACGCCCTGTCTCCAATATTCAAAAACATGTTGGATCTAAATGGCGAGCTCTACCTGGAGCCCAGGCAGTCTGACCTTGCTAACCAGTCTACCATGTAGAACATTTTGGTTTTCTTACTGAATTCCCTAAAGACAACCTCCCCTGTTCTGCCCTCATCAATCATCTTCATCACTTCCTCAAAAAATTCCACTGAGTCAGTGAGACGTGATCTCCAATGTACAAAGCCCTCTTCTGTCCTTGTCTTTCCAAATGCATGTACATCCTTTCCCTCAAAACCCCCTCCAACAATTTAGTCACCATTAGCGTCAGGCTCATCGATCTATAGTTACCTGTTTTTTTCCTTACTTTCTTAAATGATGACACTACGTTAGCAGCCCTCCAGTACCATGGCACCTCACCTGTGGAAATCAATGTTACAAATACATCAGCAAAATGCAGAGCAATCTCTTTCGTAGCTTCCCACAAACGTCTGGGATATAACTGATCAGGTCCCAGGGATTTGTTCACCTTTATGTGTTTTAAAATGTCCAACACCTCCTTGTAATATAGACACTTTTCAGGATATTATTAAACATTCTTCATTCTCTCGCGCTTGTAACTCCCTCCACATTATATACTGAGGAGAAATACTCATTTCATATCCCTCCCATCTCTTGTAGTTCCACGTATAGGTAGCCTTACTGATCTTTAAGGTGCCCTATTCTCTCCCTTGTTAATCTTTTGCCATGAAAAGATTTGTAGAATTTCTTCAGTACCTCATTAACCCTATTTCTGAAGCCCCAACTTGTGTTCACATTTTTCTGGCCCTATTTCCCCGTTGACTATACACTTACTGCCCTTATACTCCTCTGGGGATCCACTTGATCTCAGGTTTGTTTACTTGACATGTTCCTCCTTCCTTACCTTGACCAGAGCATCAATATATCTAGCCATCCAGCACTCCCTGCACCCACCAGCCTTGCCCCTCTCACTAACAGGAACACGTTGGCTCTAGACTCTCTAAAACCAAGTATTGATGGCCTTGCATTTTCCAACCATCCCTTTACCTGTGAATAGGATATTCCAATCAGCCTTTTACAGGGCTCGCCTAACACTTTCAAAATTGGTCTTGTTCAAAGTTAGAACTTTATTGTTTACATCAGGTCTTTCCTATTCCATAACTAATTTAAACATAATACTTATGCGTAACAGACTTGAAATGTTAAATAAACACTTCCTGCTCCTCTGTAACAGGCTCGAGAGGCTGCATGGGATCCTCCTGTCCCTTTATAACAGCCACAAAACATTAAATGACACATCAACCCCTGGATTATAAGCAGCCAATAAACTGAACCTGATGGAGGTCCATCCCTTCTCAGTTACAGAAACAATGAACTCCAGGTGCCCTCTCAGTGACACCTCATACAGTTGCAGCAACAAATCCTTTTATTTTGAATGATTTTGTTGGCAAAATGCGCTAATATTCCAGAGTTCCACCTTTTCAATTAGCAACAGGCTAATATGGACTGAATGGCCTTCTCCTATCCTTCTGTAAGAGACCCATAGGGACAGAATTGCTTCGGCCTGTTCCTGAGCAGCAGTCTCAGTGCTCTGTGTCAAGATTATAAAAGGATTTGAAAACAGGGCACTTAAAACCCAGCGTAGCCTCACACTGGTCAATAAGTATCATACTGTAGGTTAAGGCATCTAGAAACTTGCCCATCCGATGTTTTTTTTATGTAGCTGATCTGTTATTTTATAACTGCTTCCTTTCCTAAACAGAGTGGAACACATATACACCCCTGCAGTGTTCTGTTAATAATATTGTATGCAAGGAAAAGTAAATAAAAAATTAAAGATTTATGGTCCATCCCTCAGCAACCATCATCCAATCCATCCAAAACCGGGAAATGTTCCCTTTTATAGTGATATGAAAAGTGATGTATGGAACTGGTTAACTGATTCTATTTTTTCAGTGACTGTGATTAATGCCAATCCCCATAGATTCTAATTGTCCCAGTGAAGGATTTACATCTTTTAATGATAAATGGGCGCCATTCAATGCGTTATCCCATAATATGAGCGGGACCATCACCGACAGTACTGACAGGGGTCAGCAGATCCAGAGAGAGGGGGAGGAGAGATCAGGATCTGAGAACATTAGACTGGAATGTTCCAACAATGGATCAGAATCTGGGAACATTCGAATGGAATATTTCAACAATAGACAGGAGTTTATCCGATTATATTTGGTATCTTTCTGCATTTTATTGGTTGTCATTATCATGGCGGATCTATTACGCTCTTCCCTTTATGTAATATTTTTATTATCCCTTCCTGGCTATCGTTGGTGTTCCTGGTAAGTGTCACTATCCTTTTTTTTTCTATAAACTGGTTATGACTGTATTACTGCTCTTTCATATTTTCGACACTTCTGTCCACTATTATTTTTCCTGTTGAAACTCTGAATCCAGATATTTACTCTACAGACCACTACCTAACTACATAAATGAAGGTGTTCAATTACTGCCTCCCTCTGCTCTGGCAATGTTACTCATGGGTCTCGATGTTGACCTACTCAATTTCAGCGGAGAACATCAACAGATTTATTCCACAATGGGGAAGGAAGCCTTGAGCTTGGTGTTGGCGTTACAACATTTCAGCATTTAAATTGCGAAGAACATTCATGAGACAAATCTTTATCACTGATCGTGACCCCTTAAAACTTTTGGAGACGTTCAGGTGAAACAATACCAGTCTGTTTCGATTGAGCTTATTATTGCTGCCATTCAATTTGAAATTATACAGTTGACAGAGCGAGAAAACTAAGTTTTGACACATTCTGGGGACGTGGATGAAGAAAGACAAAGGCATTCTGTGGCAGGAGTAAAATGACTGAAATCGAATCTCGTTGTGAACATTTATATGCTCAGAGTCAATATTATATATGTGTGTGTGTGTGTGTGTGTGTGTGTGTGTGTGTGTGTGTGTGTGTGTGTGTGTGTGTGTGTGTATTGCAATCATAGAATCACAGAGTCATAGAGATGTACAGCATGGAAGCAGACACTTCAGTCCACCCACTCCATGCCCCCAGATTTCCCAACCCAATCTCCTCCCACCTGCCAGCACCCAGCCCATATCCCTCCAAACCCTTCTTATTCATATACCCATCCATATGCCTCTTAGATGTTGCAATTGCATCAGCCTCCACCAAATCCTCTGGCAGCTCATTCCATACACGTATCACCCACTGCGTGAAAAAGGTTGCCCTTTAGGTCTCTTTGATATCTTCCCCCTCTCACCCTAAACCTATGCCCTCTAGTTCTGGACACCCCGACCCCAGGGAAAGATTTTGCTTATTTATCCTATCCATGACCCTCATAATTTAGTGAACATTTATAAGGTCACCCCTCAGCCTCCGACGCTCCAGGGAAAATAGCTCCAGCCTGTTCAGCCTCTCCCTATAGCTCAAATCCTCTAGTCCTTGTAAATCTTTTCTAAACCTTTTCAAGTTTCACGACATCTTTCCGAAAGGAAGGAGACCAGAATTGCCCGCAATATTCCAACAGTGGCCTAATGAATGTCCTGTCCTGCCGCAACATGACATCCCAACTCCTGTAGTCAATACTATGACCAATAAGGGAAAGCATACCAAACACCTTCTTCACTATCCTTTCTATCTGCTACTAATAGAAGAAGATTAGGAGATCTAACATGAATCCATCTTTGTATATTGATAGATCATTTTACTAAAGGTGGAGTTGTGAGGATCCTATCACTATAAAAAGGTTATTTTCTCTTGTTTTTTTTTAGAGAGGTTTTAAAGACAGAGGTGCGGAACTGCTGTCTGAAAACAGTTTACGTAAATAACTGAGGAGGCCTTTAGGTTTTATTAAAACGGTGATAACAATGGAAGGGCAGTGGCCAGCTCTCCCAGACCAGGGTTTCTCTTTTTTTTTGCTGCAGTATTCAGAAGCTGTTGGAGATCCCGGCAGGGTTCGAAGTTTCAATAAATGATCCCCAGCTGCTTTTCTCTCTGAGATGGTTGTTGATGTTGATTTTTCCTGGATCAAAAAACTGCATGTAAGAATCTGTATTTGAATTTATCTTTGTGCCAAGCAGTGTATACCAAGAAGGTACGGTATCTATTGTTTGTGTAACTGTTCCAACATATAAGCTCTCCCAAAATTTTCTTTGATTGTATTTTAACTAAAGAATTTGAATAGATTATATTTGGCTTAATGTTGAGTGCTTTGACCAGTCACAACATATCTGGAAAACGCACTTCACGTCTCTCTTTCAAATAAGGAAAGGTTTGGGTCTAAGCGGCCTTCTTAAAGTATTTTGTGGGGATCTGGTCTGGTCCACAATATTTGTAGCCGAGGGGTTTCTGACTGACTCCTGTTGTTGAAACGTTAGTGGAGTTGCTGGGGATGGTTTGCTGGGGCTTGTGCTGTGAGCTGCCTCAGACATTCAGTGAGACTGGAGGATTTGGTGACCCAACTTTGGATGGAGCATGGGGCCTATGGTAACAGCATCTGGGTGTGTAACATGAACACCAAATGGAACAGAGGCTGCAGACAGGGGAAGCTCTGAAACCACGGAGTGAGTGTGTGTTGGGAAAGGGATCTGCTGTATCCACTCCAGGTTTTCCAGGAACAGCTTCCCAAGTTACACTTAACCCAGGAGCAGAGTATGAGGGGATCTGGACTGAACACGGATCTGGTCACAGAGCGGTGTCACCTTCTTCAACATGACCTGCAGCTTCACGCCAGGGGGAAGACGGTGCTGCCGGTGGCTATTAGGGTCACAGTTTCATTCAGCTTCTGTGATCCGAAACTTTCCAGGCCGGAGTCGGTGACAGCTCCGTCTTCTCCCAGTATCTCAACATCAATGTCACCATTCGGTGATGGAGGATGTATATGGTGGATGAGGTCAATACATTGCCTCTCCCTCAGCGGGAAGCTGCCAGGTGTATGCTTATTTTCCCAGTATAGTGAGATTCCCGAAGGTGTACATGGTATCTGCAGAGTAGCCATTACATGGGGAGAGGTAGAGGAACTGAAGGAGCTCTCACTCTATTAATGTTACAGGTTGTCCATGTACAGTATATTATGTTGGTGAATACCCCTGTCCTGAAAGCAGCCATTGTTCCTTCATTCAGAAGCAGGCAGCCATTCCCATCGTCTACGGGTCTCCATGTAGAAAGGAATAATTGTATCTTGGATAAAGGCCTTCCCCTTACTACACGTTTCAAAACACCATCCCCACCACCAAACAACCACATCAAAAGTATTCCATGTGTACAGAGAGCAATGGGGTCACTCGGATTGTCAATGAGCAGACCATCAGGGATGGAGAAAAACCTTCCATGTCTGAACGGGTCTCCGTGAACCCCCAGTACACAGTATCACGAAGTCCTGTAATCCCTCTCCATTTCAATAACATACTGCCTTCCATTATTCCTGTAAATGAGATTACAGGTTATATTATGTTGTATTCCACCTGCCAGATTATTATCCATTGTCTTTAACTTTCTGTACCTATGTGCAGACACTCCACCCTCTCTTGATAATTTAATCTCTTGCATATCCAAGCAACATCACCAAACTCAGTATATGTATATCTGTTCCAACCTCCTGATCATTGATGTAGATTGTAAATAGTTGAGGTGCCCGCACTAGTCACTGTGTGACTCCACTGGTGACGTTCTGACAAACTGATTAAGACTGACTTATCCAGAGAGCCTGCTTCCTGTTTGATAGACAGTCCTCCCTCTATACTGTGTAACACGGTCGAAAGGCTGAGTATGGACGAGGAGCATCAGTCAGGCATCCAACCCCTCAAACCTGCTCCGCCATTGAATACAATCATGGCTGATGTTATGTTCCACTTTCCTGATAACTCTCCATCCTCAGACACCTTTTTTTGCAGGAATCAGTTGAGGGAACTATCTCTGAGCTCCTTCCAATATAACAATACACTTTTTTCATTGAGTAGAAACATTCTTTACACACTACTCCAATGTGATCTCACTAAGATCCTGTACAGAGGCAGCAAAAACATTACCAGGCTGCTGAAAGGTTCCCATCCAGTTTAGAGCAGTCTCAGCTCTCTAGGGTAATACACAGCATTGTTTAAAATCATTGTCCTTCTCTACTCCACATGCATAACGGGAGATCTAGAGAAAATCTCACAATAATGCTTGAGTAGAGCATGAATAACGTGGCGAGATGACCTCTAACATTAATTTTATTTAGAATCTGACCATTGGGGAGGTGCCAGAGTGCTGGAGAACGATTAATACGGTCCCACTTCACAGTAATCATGATTTGGAAATGCTGGTGTTGGACTGGGGTGTCCAAAGTTAAAAATCACACAACACCAGGTTATAGTCCGACAGGTTTAATTGGAAGCACACTAGCTTTCGGAGCGCCACTCCTTCATCAGGTGATTGTGGGGGACAAAATTGTAAGGCACAGAATTTATAGCAAAAAATTACAGTATGATGCAACTGAAGCTACACATTGAAAATTACCTTGATTGTCTGCTGAGTCTTTCATCTATTCGAGTACCATGATAGTTTTGCTTCTTCCGTGTGTAAATCAAAAAACCATATTTTAAAAGTTGCATTCTCAGGTTAACTGTAACAATTGGGTTAGTTACACAATATGTCGAAGGTGTTAGCGCCCTGTGTTCTCTGTCTATGCCATGCTTTTAGATCGATTCTAACCTAAATAGTCAAATAACAGAGTTTTACTGTATTCCTGCAGTTTTTGAGCAAAGTACAATGTAACAGTGCAAGTACAAATTCACCCCACAAAATATTTGTGCGCATGTGGGTCTTTGTCTGTCTGTGCGTGGTGTTTTTGTCTTGGTTGGGGGTTGTGAGTGTGAGAGGGTGTGTATATGTGTGTGTAGTGATGTAGGGTGTTTTAAGTCTGTGAGGGGGTGCATATGTGAGCATGGGAGTGTCTGGGGTGGGGGTTTGCGAGTGTCTGTGAGAGACAAGGTATATGTGCCTGCATGAGTGTAGAGTGGTCTAAGTCTCTGAGAGCATTCATGTGTGAGTATGGGAGTGTGTGTGTCTGTAAGGTTGTGTGCGAGTGTCAGTGTGCGTGTCTGTGCATATATGTGTCCATGTGTATGTGTGTGTACAGGAGTGACTCTGTGTGTGTGTGTGCGTGCATGCGTGTAGGTGTGTCTGTGCGTGCATATAGTGCAATGGTGGTCACCTGTAGTATGACATGAACCCAAGGGCCTGGTTGAGGCCCTCCCTATGGGTACTGATCTTAGCTATCAGCCCCTGTTTGGCCACTTCTCGCTATTGCCAGTCCCGAAGTCTGCCTTGGAGGATGGTCACCCGAAGGTCCGAGGTCGAATGTCCTGTACCACAGAAGTGTCCCCAACTGGGAGACAACACTTCTCTCTGTTGATTGTTGTGTGGAGCCCATTCATCCTTTGCCGTAGCCTTTGCTCGGTTTCCCCAATGTACCATACCTCCGGGCGCCCTTGCTTGCAACGTATAAGATCGACAATGTTGGCTGAGTCACATGAGTACCTTCCACGTACATAGTGGGAGGTGTCCTCACATGTAATGGTGATAACCATGTCCACACTCTGACACGTCTTGCAGCACCTACCATGACAGGGTTGTATGAAGTTGTCCTGAGAGCTGGGCAGCTTGCTACGAACAATGATCTGTTTGAGGTTTGGCAGTTGTTTAAAGTGAAGTAGTGGAGGTGTGGGGAAGGTCTTGGCGAGGTGCTCAACCTCATTGATAATGTGTTGCAGGTCACGAAGAACATGGCATAGTTTTTCAGCTCCTGGGAAGTACCGAACAACGAAGGGTACCCTGTCGGTTGCCCCAGCAAGGTACCACAATGACTTCCTTAGGAGATAGACATGTGCTGCAACCGACAGGGTACCCTTCGTTGTTCAGTACTTCCCAGGAGCTGAAAAACTGCACCATGTACTTGGTGACCTGCAACTCAATATCAATGAGGATGAGCACCCCGACAAGACCTTCCCATACCTCCACTGCTTGCCTTTAAACAACCGCCAAACCTCAAACAGATCATTGTTCAGAGCACATTGCCCGGCTCTCAGGACAACTCCATACAACCCTGTCAAGGTAGGCGCTGCAAGATGTGTCAGAGGTCGGAGATGGATACCACCATTACACATGGGGATACCTACCACTATGTACGTGGCAGGTTCTCATGTGACTCAGCCAACGTTGTGTATCATATACTTAGCAGGCAAGTATGCCCTGAATCATGGTATATTGGGGAAACCGAACAAAGGCCATGGAAATGGATGAATTGGCACCGCACAACAATCAACAGACAGGAGTGTTGCCTCGCAGTTGGGGAACACATCAGTGGTCCAGGACATTTGACCTCGGACCTTCAGGTGACCATCCTCCAAGCTGAACTTCGGGACAGACAACAGGGAAAAGTGGCCGAGCAGAGGCTGATAGTTAAGTTCCATATCCATAACGAGGGCATCACCCTGCACCTTAGGTTCATGTCACACTACAGGTGACGACCATTGCACTATATACACATCTACACACAGACACGTCTACTCTTACACACACACACTACACAAACACAGAGCCACTCCTATACACATATATACACACGGAAGGCACACACACACACTCTTACAGACATACACCCTCCCACACTCACTCATGCATCCTCTCAGAGACATAGGCCACTCTACACTCATGCGCGCACATATACCCTCTCTCTCACAGACACACACAACCCCCCAGCCCAGACACACACACACACACACACACACTCCCACACTCACACCTACACCCCTCACAGACTTAAGGCACTCTACACTCACTACACACATATACACTCTCTCTCACACTCACAACCTCCAACCCAGACAGACACACAAACAGACTGACACAAAGATCCACAAGCACACATATATTTTGTGGGGTGAATTTGTAATTGCAGAGTACATTATACTTTGCTCAAAAACTGCATGAATTAATGTAAAACTCTGTTATCTCACTTTTTAGATTAGAATCGTCTAAACATCATGGCATAGACAGAGCGCTAACACCTTCGACATATTGTCTAGCTAACACCAATTGTTACATTTAACCTGAGGAAGCAACTTTTTTTTAACAAAAAGTTGTTTTTGATTTACACAGGAAAGAAGTGAAACTATCATGGTTTTCGAACAGATGAAAGACTCAATACACGGTCAAGGTAATTTTCAATGTATAATTTCAGTTACATCTCTCTGCAAATTTTTGCTATAAATTCTGTGCCTTACAATTGTGTCCTCCACAATCACCTGATGAAGGAGCGACGCTCCGAAAGCTAGTGTGCTTCCAGTTAAACCTGTTGGATTATAACCTGATGTTGTGTGATTTATAACTTCACAGTATGGTTGGTAGAGATAGACCAGGGAAGTATAGTTGAACGAGTATTAATTCACAGTTAAGGAAACTACTGGAGAAAACACGGAAGGATAAAATTGAACTCCAATCAGAGTAGCAAGATCGGATCAGGGATAATCATCATGATTTTATCATAAGGAAGTCAAATCTAATGAATTTGATTGAATTAGTTTGAGGAGGTCGCTTATTTAGTATTGCAGCAAGGCCTTTGACAAAGCCCCATATGGGAAACTTTAAAATAAAGTAAAATCTCATGGAATCAAGGGTAATGTGACAAGTTACAACGAAAAGTTTCTTAGTGTCAGGGGTCAGAGGATGGTGGGATAATGCAGTTTGTGTGACTGGAGACCAGTGTCCCCTGGTGTACCACAGGGATAAGTGCTGTTTCCCTTATTATTTGTGGTTTTCATAAATGGTGCAGATGTGAATGAAGGGGTTGTGTGAAAGGGGTGGGGATTGTGATAAGCAAGTTTGTGTTTGCCTGGTTGATTGGCAATGAGGAGAAAGGTCTTATGTTACAGAAAGATACAGATGGAATGGTCAGATAGTCAGATCAATGGCAGATGGAACGTAACCCTGATAAATATGAGGTGATGCACAGTGGAAGAAGGAACCAGACAGGGGAGTAATCAATGAATGGCAGCACATTGAGAAGCTCAGTTCGTTCTTCTCCACACATCACTGAATGGGACTGAGCAGGGTAATGGACTAGCTAAGAACTGGACCTTGGGTGTAGCGTTAATCAATCGGGGTGTAGATTATAAGAACTATACACAGCATTGATTAGGCCAAGATGGAATACTGTATGTAGCTCTGGAAGCCACTTAAAAGGAAGGGCATGGTTGTACTGGATGGTATGCAGAGGAGATTCACCAGGATGTTCCCTGGGATGGAGCATATCGCTATGGAGAGAAACTGGATAAGCTCGGGTTGTTTACATTGGAGCAGAGAAGGCTGAGGGGGATGTGATTCAGAAGGCAACGATTATGAGAAGCATGGACGTGGGCGGATAAACAGCAGCTGTTCCTTTTAGTCAGAAAGTTGAGAACAAGCGAGAACACTTTTAAAGTGAAGGGTTTGAGAATTAGAGAGAATTTGAGGTTTATTCTTTGCCCAGAAGCTGTTAGGGTCTGGAATTCACTTCCTGAGAGCGGAGGTATCACAGGTAGCCTCACAACCATCAAAAAGTACTTGGACGAGCACTTGGAAGTGTTATAACATTTCCTGCTATGGGCCTGTTGTTGGAAAGTGGGACTAATATAGATCGCCTCGTAATTCTGTTGGTCTATACTCCTGTGAATATATGGTGTGGAAAGTCAATTATTGAGTAGCAAAAGGCAGGATTTGATGGGTTTTTGAAGAGTATATTCACAAGGTTATAAGAGTGAACTCTAATAGCTCGACAAATCATGTCAATGTGAGAAGTGTGAGAAAACAAGTGCAGTTTTCTTACATTATGAAACCAGAGAATGGGCAATAGGGAACAGGGAAATGGCAAAACTATGAAACAGCTACTTCAGTTCTGTCTTCACCGAACTTTGTAACAATACGAGGAGAAGCAAGTCGGGTGTGGAAAAAGGTACTAGTACATGGAACATAGAACATAGTAAATAAAAAATTTAGAAGAAATTATTGGGACTGAAATTAATGGTCACAGACAACAGTAACACGGATTTATGAAATGGGGATTATGTTTGAGAAACGGTCTGGGAGACAATCATTTGGATTTTCAGGAAAGTTTTGGTAAAGCTAGTTTGCAAAATAAAATCTGAGTAAATTGGGGCGAATATATGACCATGTTTCTAGAATGGGACAGCTGGCAGGAAGCAGTAAATAGAAACAAACAGGCTTGTCAATCAACAGCCTGGCATTGTCTCTAAGATATGATTCTGTGAGTATGACTATTTCCCAGACACCCTATCACCTTCCCTGGATATCCGTGGGCGGCACGGTGGCACAGTGGTTAGCACTGCTGCCTCACAGCGCCTGAGACCCGGGTTCAATTCCCGACTCAGGCGACAGACTGTGTGGAGTTTGCACGTTCTCCCCGTGTGTGCGTGGGTTTCCTCCGGGTGCTCCGGTGAATTGGCCATGCTAAATTGCCCGTAGTGTTAGGTAAGGTGTAAATGTAGGGGTATGAGTGGGTAGGGGTATGGGTGAGTTGCGCTTCGGCGGGTCGGTGTGGACTTGTTGGGCCGAAGGGCCTGTTTCCACACTGTAAGTAATCTAACCTAATCTCCTGTCTCACCAGCAGAACAGACAGAGAAGAGCCAGGGAATTCCTAGAGGTATGGCACTCATCCACAGATTCAATCAATAAGCACATTCACTGGACCCAATATACCGGCCAGTGTAGCGGACAGCTGGAACTGACAACCGGAAGTCGCAGGTACAAATCACTATAAATGCCGAGGAAACATCACAGAAGCGCTTCACATGAGGCTCCCAAGCACTGAGGATGTCACCTAGACATGGGATGAAACGTCTGCAACATAAATTCCCATATCGGCGAACAGAACCACAGCAACGAGCACCCGAGCTACAAATCTTCTCCCAAACTTTGAATTAGTTATTATTAATAGTTATTAGAATTAGTAATAGACACAGCAGAAGTGACGGCGCAGTAGGGTACAATTGGAAGGGAATTGCTCTGGGATTCCTCAACAGTGACTCTGTATCCCATGAAGTCTTATGGTATCAGTTTACCCATGGGAAAAAAAATCTCCTGCTGATTACCATGTACCAGCCTCTCTTAACTGATGAATCAGTACTCCTCCATGCTTCACAACACTTGGAGGAAGTCCTGAGCGTGGCAAGGACGCAAATTTCAATGTCCACCACCAAGTGTGGCTCAGCTGCAGCATTGCTGATCGAACTGGTCGCGATCTAAAGATCATAACTGCTAGGCTGGGTCTGCCGCAGTTGGTGAAGGAACTAACAAGAGACATATTTGATCTCATTCGTCCTAATCTGCCAGTTGCAGAAGTATCACTCCATGACAGTATCTGGAAGAGTTACCATCACATAGTCATTATGGAGACAAAGTCACACCTTCACATTGAGAATAGCCTCCATCATATTGGGTGACACTATCACCGTACTAAATAAGACAGACTTCGAACAGATCTAGCAGTTCAATACTGGGTTTCCATAAGGTGTTGTGAGTCATCAATAGCAGCAGAATTGTACTCTTGCTCAACCTCATGGCCTGGCATATCCCCCTTGCAACAATAACCATCAAGCCAGAGAATCGACCCTGGTTCAATGGAGTGTGCAGGAGGGCAGTAGCAGCATCAGGCATTCCTGAAAATGAGCTGTCAGCCTGACAAAACCACCAAAAAGGACAACATGTGGCCAAACAGCATAAGCAGTAAGTAATAGACAGAGCTATGTGATCCCAAAAGCAGCGGATCAGATCTAAGATATGCATTTCTTCCACATCTCGTCGAGAAATGGTAGGGACAATTAAACAAGTCATTGGAGGAGGAGATTAAACAAATATCCCATCCTTAAGGATACAATATCCCAGCACGTCAGCGCAAAAGAGAAGGTTGATGCATACTCAACAATCTTCATAAGAAATGCTGATTGCATGATCCATCTTGGCCTCCTTCAGTTGTCCTCAGTAATTAAGTTACCAGTCATCAGCAATTCTATTTAGTCCACGCGATATCTAGAAACGGTTGTAGACACTGGATACTTCAAAGGGTACATACCCTGACTACATTCTGGAAATAGTAATGAAAACTTGTGCTCTAGAACTTGCCACTTCCCTAGCCAAGCAGTTCCCATACAGTTACAACAACGACATATATCCGATTGTGTGGAAAGGTACCCAAATACATGCTATACATAAAGAGCAGAACAAATCCAATCCAGCCAATTACCAACCCATCAATCTACTCTCTATCGTCTGTAAAGTGATGGAAGGTGTCAGTGCTTTCAAGCAGCACCTGCTCAGCAATAACCTGGTCAATGATGCCCAGTTTGGACTCCACCGGAGCAACTCAGCTCCTGACCTCATTACCTCAACCATGGACAAAAGGGCTGAATTCCAGAGGCGGGGTGAGCGTGACAGGGCTTTAAATAAAAGCTGCCTTCAACCAAGTGTGGCATCAAGTGACCTTAGCAAAACTGGAATCAATGGGTATCCGGGTCAAACTCCCCGCTGGTTAGAGTCATACCTGACACGTAGGAAGATGGTCATGGCTGATGAAGGTCAGTAAACTCAGCTCCAGGACAAGTCTGTAGGAATCCCTCGAGCAGTGGCTTAGGCCCAAGCGTCTTCAGGTCTGCTTCATCAATGGCTTGCCTCTATTATAATGTCAGAAGTGGGGATGTTCGCCATTGATTGCACAATGTTCAGCAACATTTGTGGCTCCTCAGATACTGAAGTAATCCATGGCCAAATGCGACAAGATTTGGACAGTATCCAGGCTGACAAGTGGCAAGTAATATTGACGCCACAAAAATGCCAGACTCTGACCATCACCACAAAAATACAATCTAAACACTGCCCCTTGGCATTCAATGGTGTTACCATCACTGAATCCCCCAGTATCAAAATCCTGGAGGGTAATCATTGCTCAGAAACTCACTGGACTCGCCCAAATAAACACAATAACTACAAGAGAAGATCAGAAGCTATGAATACTGCAGCGAGTAACTCACATCCTGACTTCCAAAAGCCTGTCCATTTTCTACAATGCATAAGTCATAAGTGTGATAGAGAACTCCCCATTTTTCTGGATGTTTGCAGACCCAACAACACTCAAGAAGCTTTAAAACATCCAGGATCCAGGACATAACAGCCAGTTTGAGTGTCGTTTCATCCACAATACTCCACCATCAATGCTCAGCAGCAGCAGTGTTTTACTATCTACAAACTGCATTGAAATGATTCACCAAAGATCCTCAAACACCATCTTCCCAACTCACGACCACTTCTATCCAGAAGGACAAGGGCAGCAGATTATTGGGAACACCACCATCTTCAAGTTCCCCTCCAAGCCATTCACCATCCTGATTTGGAAATATATCACCGTTCCTTCACTGTAACTTGGTCAGAATCCTGGGATTCCCTCCCAAATGGCATTGTGGGACAAGTGGACTGCAGCAACTCAACAAGGCAGATCATCACCACCTGATCAAGAGCAGCTAGGGACAGGCAATAAATGCCGGCCCAGCCAGTGACACCCAGATTCACGAAGTAAATAAATCAGAAAAATAAAATTAACAGAAGAAAGTTGCTGAGGTCTCGCAGGGATCGGTGCTCGGGCCCAACTGTTCACAATACGCATTAAACATTTGGTTGCGGGAATCGCATCCCAGCCTGCTGACAGCACTAAAGGATGTGGGATTGTGAGTGGGCGAGGAGGTTGTAAAAAAAGCTCCAAGGTGACTGAGACAAGTGGTGTGAATGGGCAAATACGCGGCAATGGAGAGCAAGGTGGGTAGAGGGGACAGTGTGTCCTTTGGTGGGAACAAGAGATTGGCAGCCTATGTTTGAACCATGTTGATCTACAAAGCGATGTATGCTCTTTTTTTGTTGTTTCCTTCTGAGCAGCTCTCCGAGCTCCCTGCAGCGCAGTGAGTTCTCAACCCAGAGGTCAATACTGGGAATGGCATTGTCACGCTTCCCAGTGCACATAGACCCTCCAAGGGGGGAGCTGTATCATTGAAAAGGATCTGGATCTCCTTGTACACCAGTCACTGAAAGCAATATTGCAGGAACAGAAAGTAGTTAGGAAGGTAACTGGTGCATTGACCTTCCTTTCAGGGGGATTTGAGTCCAGGAATAACGGTTTCTTACTGCAGCTGTACAGGGCCTTGTTGGGACACCATCTCGAACATTGCGCAGTATTGTGTGCAGTTTTGGTCTCCTTACCTAATAAAGGACAAACCTGACATTGAGGGAATGCAGTGAAGGATGGCCAGACTGATCTCTGGGATGACAGGCTTGTTGTGGGAGCAGAGTTTGGGGCAACTGGGCCTGTATTCCATGGGCTTTAGGAAAATGAGTGGAGATCTCAGTAACGTATATAACACTCTGGCAGGGTGAGACAGATTGGAAGCAGGAATGATAATTCCCCTGGCTGGTATGTCTAAAGCAAGGGGCCAAAGTATTAGATACAGGCAGGACACTCTGCATTGAGATGAGAATAAATGTCTGCACTCAGACACTGGTGACCCTGGGGAATTCGCTCACACCTGGTAGCCAAGACACTGCATATAAATAAGGATTTAGAGACAGTAAAGGGATGGTGGGAGAGCAGGAGTACGGTGTGGAAATAAAGGGCCAACCATCATTATATTGAATTGGGGAGCAAACTTGATGGACCAAAGGGAGTACTGCATTTCCTATTTTATAGGTCTCCAAGGTTACTCAAATTAATGGGTATATCCATAGTGTGGGATAAGTGCATTGAGGAGATGTTTGAACATGACCTAGAATGGGTGAGGCTCAATTTGTTTTACAACCTCCTCCTTTACCGGTGTTTCTGTGTAGTCTGTGGGGAAGTTGTCACAAACTCTCAGATGTTAGGAAAGAGGTCTCTGCAGGATCGACAGGATTGTGTTTACTGTTCCCTTTTCCGATACCGAGGCTGGTGCCGGGTGTTCTGTCTGGTTTTATCCTTTATGACCTCGGAGCAGTTTGAAACAATAGATTATCTTGCTTGGCCGACTCAGAGACCATTGAAACGTTTATCATATATCTTTGTGTCTGGAGTCACGTTTAGGACAGACCAGGAAAGCACGGAAGATTTACTTCCTGAAAGTCCATTGGGGAAGCAAATTCGTGTTTACGATCGATATTGGCTTCAAGATCATATTACTGACACCAGATTTTGCATCTTAATATTTTATTAATTATTTTAAATTTCCATCCGCTGCCAGACAATTAGCCTGGTTTGGATTAGTAATCCAATGACATTTCCACTACAGCCCCATCTCTACATGGGGACCTATCAGAGAGAACACTGAGCTAGTTATTTCTGTGCTGCTTGACAGCTCAGTCAAAAAGAACTCCCACCAACTTGACTATCGTGACTGTCCCGAGGGAGTGGTAATTGGTCAGATTGTAATTATTCCCCTCTTAGGGGACGGACATAGCTGAGTAATTTTCCACATTGCCAGGGAGATGTCAGAGCTGGCTTTAGAATGAAACAGCTTCCCCAGGGACACGGCTTGTTGTTCAGCACAAGTCGTCAGTCCTTTTGCAGGAACGGGGTCAGGGCCCTTTGCCTTTGTCGCATCTACTGTGTTCAGCTGTTTCTTCATGTCACGGCCAGCGAATCAGATTGACTAAAGATTTGCATCTGTGATTCTGTGGACATCATGGTGAGGGTGAGGTGGATCATCAACTTAACACTTCTGGCTGAGGATGGCGCAGATACTACATCCTTGCCTTTTACACTGATATGAAGGTCTGTTCCATTATCTAGGATGGGGATGTTTGTTGATCCCTTTCCTCCAGTCATTTGTTTAATCATCCATCACCATTTATGACTGAATGTGGCAGGACTGCGGAGCTTTGATCAGATCGGTTGCTCAAGTGCAGTAACATTAATGGATTAGTAACGATAGACAATAGACAATAGGTGCAGGAGTAGGAGTATCCTGTTCCTGCCTTAACTCCATAAGCCTTGATTCCACTATCCTTGAGAGCTCTATCCAACTCTTTCTTAAATGAATCCAGAGACTGGGCCTCCACTGTCTTCTGGGGCAGAGCAGTCCACACAGCCACCACTCTCTGGGTGAAGAAGTTTCTCCTCATCTCTGTCCTAAATGATCTACCCCATATTTTTAAGCTGTGTCGTCTGGTTCGGCACTCACCCATCAGGGGAAACATTTTTCCTGCCTCCAGAGTGTCTAATTCTTTATTCATCTTATATGTCTCAATTATATCCCCTCTCAGTCTTCTAAACTCAAGGGTATTCAAGCCCAGTCGCTCCAGTCTTTCAGTGTAAGGTAATACCGCCATTCCAGGAATTGACCTCGTGAACCTATGCTGCACTCCCTCAATAGCCAGAATGTCTTTCCTCAAATTTGGAGACCAGAATTGCACACAGTACTCCAGGTATGGTCTCACCAGGGCCCTGTACAGCTGCAGAAGAACCTCATTGCTTCTATTCTCAATCCCTCTTGTTATGAAGTCCAGCATGCTATTCACTACCTGCTGTACCTGCATGCTTACCTTCATTGACTGGTGTACAAGAAGACGCAGATCTTTCTATACTGCCCCTTTGCCTAATTTGATTCCATTTTGGTAGTAATCTGCCTTCCTGTTCTTGCCAGCAAAGTGGATAACCATACATCTATCCACATTAAACTGCATCTGCCATGCATCTGACCACTCACCTAACTTGTCCAGGTTACCCTGTAATCTCCTAACATCCTCATCTCATTTCACCCTGCCACCCAGCTTAGTATCATCAGCAAATTTGCTAATGTTATTACTAATACCATGTTCTATATCATTGACATATATTGTAAGAAGCTGCGGTCCCAGTACTGATCCCTGCGGTACCCCACTGGTCACTGCCTGCCATTCTGAAATGGAGCCGTTTTTCACTACTCTTTGTTTCCTATCAGCCAACCAACTTTCAATCCAAGTTAGCTCTTTTCCCCCGATACAATGCGCCCTTATGTTGCTTACTAATCTCCCATGTGGGACTTTATCAAAAGCTTTCTGAAAGTCCAGGTACACTACGTCTACTGGATCTCCCTCGTTGATCTGCAGAGTTACATCCTCAAAAACTTGCAGAAGATTAGTCAAGCATGAGTTCCCCTTCATAAATTCATGCTGACTCTGACCTATCCTGTTACTACTATCCAGATGTGTCGTAATTTCATCCTTTATAATAGTCTCCAGCATCTTTCCCACCACTGAGGTCAGACTAACTGGCCTATAATTTCCTGCTTTCTCTCTCCCATCTTTCCTAAAAAGTGATATAATTTTAGCCAGCCTCCAATCCGCAGGAACTGATCCCGAATCTATAGAACTCTTGAAAATAATTACCAATGCATCCACGATTTCTCGAGCCACCTCCTTCAGTACCCTGGGATGTAGACCATCAGGCCCACGGGACTTATCAACCTTCAGATCGAACAGTCTTTCCAACACCAATTCCTGGTAAATATAAATTCCCTTCAGTTCAGGTCCTTCAGCCACTGTTACCTCAGGGAGATTGCTTGTGTCTTCCCCAATGAACACAGATCTGAAGTACCAATTCAATTCCTCTGTTATTTCTTTGTTCCCCTGTTTCTGTATTCAAGGGCCCAATTTTAGTCTTAACCATTTTTTTGCATTTTACATACCTAAAAAAAAACTTTTACTATCCTCCTTTATATTATTGGCCAGTTTATCTTCGTACCTCATTTTTTTTCTCTGTGTATTTCCTTCTTAGTAATCCTCTGTTGTTCTTTAAAAGCTTCCCAGTCCTTCGTTTTGCTAGGTTATACTTTTCTCTTATAACTTTATATGATTCTTAACATCCCCTGCAGCCACGGCCACCCATGCCTCCTCCTAGGATCTTTCTTCCTTTTTGGAATGAACTGATCCTGCAACATCTGCATTATACACAGAAATATCTGCCATTGTTCCTCCACTGTCATCCCTGCTAAGGTATTGCACCATTGAACTTTGGCCAGCTCCTCCCTCATAGCTCCATAGTTCCCTTTATTCAACTGAAAAATTGTCACTTCCGATTGTACCCTCTCCCTCTCAAATTGCAGATTGAAGCTTATTGTATTATGGTCATTACTTCCCAATGGCTCCTTCACTTCGAGGTCCCTGACCAATTCTGGTTCGTTGCACAATACCAGATCCAGAATTGCCTTCTTCCAGGTCGGCTCCAGCACCGGCTGTTCTCAGAATCCATCTCTGAGGCACTCCACAAAGTCTCTTTCTTGAGGTCCAATACCATCCTGATTCTCCCAGTCTACCTGCATGTTGAAATCCCCCATAACAACTGAAGTAACATCTTTGCGACAGGTCAATTTCAGCTCCTGAATTAACTTACATCTGACATCCAGACTACTGTTTGGGGGCCTGTAGATAACTCCCAAGAGGGTATTTTTACCCATAGTATTTCTCAGTTCTATCCACACTGACTCTGCATCCCCTGATTCTATGTCCCCCCGCGCAAGACTGAATATCATCCCTTACCAGCATGGCCACCCCACCCCCTCTGCCCGTCAGACTGTCCTTATGATAGCACGTGTAGCCTTGCATATTCATTTCCCAGGCCCTGTCCACTTGAAGCCACATCTCAGTTATACCCACAATATCGTATCTGCCAATTTCCAAAAGAGCCTCAAGCTCATCCATCTTATGTCTAATGCTTCGTGCATTCATGTATAGTATTTTTAATTTGTTACTGCCCTCACCCTTCCCATCAACTCCTATTTCACTCAATCTTACAGCATGATCCCTTTCTGAGTTTTCTGCCTCATGGATACAGTTGTCTTTCTTGACTTCCCTTGTTCTAACTTTCCCTCCAATTTCCTTCTTAAACAGCCAGTTTGTCTCCTCCTCCACACCCCCCCCCCCCCCCACCCCGCTACTTAGTTTAAATGTAGCGGTGTTACAGTAGAAAACCTGCCTGCCAGAATGCCGGTCCCTAACCTATTAAGGTGCAAACGTCTCTCTTGTAGAATCTATACTTACCACAAAACATACCCCAGTGATCCAAGAATTTAAATCCTTGCTTCCTGCACCAATTCCCCAGCCACACATTCAAGTCCATTATCTCCCTGTTTCTGGCCTCACCAGCCCGAGGAACGGGAAGCAAACCGGGAATAACCACCCTGGACGTCCTGCTTTTCAGCCTTCTTCCTAGTTCTCCGAAGTCCCGCTGTAGTATGTTCCTCCTCTTCTTCCCGACATCATTTGTGCCGACATGTACCACCATCTCTGGCTCTTCACCTTCGTCCTTGAGGATTTCCTGCACTCTGTCTGTAATGTCTTTAACCCTAGCACCAGGAAGGCAACACACCATCCTTATGTCCCTCTGCTGCTAAAAAAGAGCCCAGTCAGTTCCTCTCACTATGGAGTCCCCTATTACCACAGCTCTGTGCAATGTCCGACTCTTCCACTCTGTATCCACGCCAACTTTTGATTGACAGACCTGGCCGCCTCGCGGACTGGCAGTGTCATCTGTCTCTACTGTTTCCAAAAGATTCAACTTGTTCCTGACAGGTACTTCCCCCGGGGTCTCTTGCACCTGTTTCCTCTCTGCCTTCCTCATCGTCTACTCTCTTCTGGTACGATTGGTGTAATAACCTCGCTGAAGGTCTTGTCCAGAAAGATCTCGTTCTCTAGGATTAACCTAAGGTCCTCGAGCTCTTTCATCAGCGCTGCAATATGCTCTGTCAGTAGCTGAACGTGCACACACTTTCCACACATATTCGAGCCAGACACACCAGAGTCGTTGACCTCCCACATCAAGCACGTAGCACACTGAACCAGCTGGGCAGTCATGTCTTCACCCTCTTCAACTGTGACGTAATCACTTCCACTTAAATAACAATTACTTACCTTCCCAACTGGCTTTGCGCTCCGACTTCACTTCCGCCCAGCTCCCGCCGCTCTCTGATGCGAAAAGCAGGTTTAGGTTCATGTGGTTATGACCCAGACATGTTCACCCACAGTCATTACTGAAACATAGATCAGTAATGGCAGACTGAGGAGATTATACCTGGGTAAGATATTACAAGTGGTGGTTGAATGATGTTCTGCTTCTCGTGCTGCTGTGTTCTACAGCACTACATAAATACGCAGTTTGGAGCTGCAATATCTGAAATGCAATTCTGCTGTCTGTCCCTGAGTTCACATCGAGACTCATTCACCCATCAGCCCTGTGCTCAGTGACCTACTCTGGTTTCTAATGTGGAAATACTTGGATTTTCATATTCTCATTCTTCTGAGGTCATGTTTCCAATCTGACACATTCCGTAAAAACATTTAACTGATTTTAATTCAATTGTTTAATTCATCTGAATCTTTTTCCTTGAGTAATACCATCTTCTGTGTTTAAATTGAATGTGTTTCCATCTGTTTCTCTCCCTGACCATGATTAAGAGCTCTGTAGTGTCAGTGATGCCAGCCTGATGTAGTTTCAGAGCCAGTGAATTCTCTGGATTCCCAATCATCTTCACCACTTTGCATGTTTTCTCTTTTGGTTCGATGCCTTATCACTCATGGCTGCCTTGTCCTCCCATGAGTATGTTTCATCTTTTTTGGGAGAATTTCTGATATCCTCCGAATTATCCAACATAAATTACTGCCATTGTATCTCCCTGGTCTTCCCTGCTAGGCTCCCCTTCCAATTAACTTTCGCCAGCTCCTCCCTCATGTCTTTGTAGTGACATTGCTCAATTATAATCACATTACATCAAGAAGAGAGCAATAGATATAAATCGAAAGAAGGTGTTTTGAGAGATGGGACATCAAGAATAATTGGCAAATTTCTTGACTAGATACAAAGAGAAAATGTGAGAGGATATAGATGGGGACATGTGAAAAATGAGTAAACTAGATTGTTGATAGAAATGGATGCACATCCCTCAATGTTTTGGCAATTCCTGTGTGCTGTGGTCCTTTGTACAGTGCATTTACAACAGAGTAATATGTTCCAATGCTGGCTCTGATACCAGAATTTTAATCTCCAATAATATGACAGACACGAGCTTTGGAAAGCACCCAGCAGGCCAATATAGTGAAGTCCCAGTAGAAAGGGAATTAACTGAAATAAGTTGGGACACCAGAAAAAAGAATGTATAATGCACAACCTGATAAGAATGAGAAATGAGAGTAGAGAATTCCAGAAAAGGAGGGAACATTGCGAGAAGGGGAACATATCACATTAGATGATCATCAAATAATGTTTTATACATTTTATACATCATGTGCATCATTTTTCAATAACTGTCTCCGTTGTTCATTTAGAATGTGTTGTGCACATATGAAAAATATGTGCATACACTCACATATTGATTAAACAATGTATACAAAATCATTTTTCTGCCATTGAAATGGTCCTGTTGTCGTGTGAGCAGGATACATGAACACCAACTGGCCACCAAAAGACATGATCCACTATCACTCTATTCCATAATACAGACAGAGAAGGGCATCACTTTGACTGGAACAACACACACACTTACTAAGACATGCAAATGTTCCCGGAGGAATGGCATTCTAACCAGAAGTCCATCAACAAATGCATCAATTTAGATCCTATCTACCTTCTCTTGTAATAAAAATAGCCGGGAATGACATCATCCACCTTAAGAAAGAAAACCCCATAAATAGAGAGGTGGGACATACCACCAGTGCTTGAGCGGAGACTCTCATTGATGATGTCACCTAATCAGATGAAGAAACGTCTGAAAACAAATATTCGTGCTCAGTGGGCTAACTTGCATACATATAAATTGTTATTTTTCGTTAATTAGTGGAATTTAGGAGTTCTCTATCGCTCATGTTTTAACAGATTATGATGCGAGGTGAGCTTTTCTGGGTGTGTGGTTTTAATTAACAGAGGGGTTCAATAGTGATGTCATAACAGTTTGGGGCCTATCTGGGGACTTGGACTGACTTGAACAGATTTATGGTACAAAAGGTCCCAGCAAATTCCAACTCATTGCAATTAGTGACCTGGATCTTCAAATAAAACCGTTGGGAAAATTCATTTAATTTTGTTAACTTGTGGTTGGTTAAAGTAAAAGTGAAAGAATTGTTTTTTAACATTACTAAAGAGGTTCCCAAGTTTGCCAAGGAAGTTTACAAAGTCAGAGGAAGGAATATTTTTAGAATTAGCAAATAGGTTGGAATTGGGTTTAGCCAGGAACAAAAGGAAAGCTGACATTGTAACGGAGTTGGTCAAGCACTTTGGTGTGTCCGAGAAACAGGCAACTGCAGTAGAGTTAGAAAACACTTAAATTGCAAATCTGGCAACTGGAGTTAGAAGGTGAAAA
Source organism: Hemiscyllium ocellatum (assembly GCF_020745735.1). NCBI lineage: Eukaryota > Metazoa > Chordata > Chondrichthyes > Orectolobiformes > Hemiscylliidae > Hemiscyllium > Hemiscyllium ocellatum. Next base: position 194,203 of record NW_026868949.1, read on the forward strand.
TAGGGAAGGAAACAGACAGAGAACCAAGGGAAAGGGAAAGAGAGGAAAAGAGAGAGAGAGAATTTGAATTTCGGAAGTTGGGAATTAGGCAAGAAAGCTAAATTAACAGGATAGAGATGAAGGGATGTATACAGCTATGATAATACCTTGTCATATTTCAGTGAGAAAAATGTCAATATCTGTTTTTATTTCATTTGAAAAACAAAATGGCTTGGCAGATGGTGTGTCCAGTGAACTTGTGGGTAATGCTCGTTCAGATTACGCTGGAAGGCACGGAGTGAGGTACTTGCAGCACTGGCAGATGAGAGGTCAAGAGATTATGCAGATGTCAAACTGGCTATTTTGATTGGTTATGAATTGGTACTAGAAGAATATAGGCAGAGGTTCAGAAAGATAGAGACAGAACCAGGTCAGGCGTATGTTGAGTTGGAAACAATTAAACACAGTCATTTTGGTAGATGGGTGCTGGCCTTAAAAATGGATAAGACCTGTGTGGCTCGAAGGGAGATTATTCTGCTGGAGAAGTTTAAAGACTCACTTCCAGAGATGGTAAAAAATCATGTGAATGAATATAAAGTTCAAGAAGTCAGAAACACAGCAGAAATGGCGGGTAAATATGCATTGGGGCATGTGATGAAATTTAGCTTCTGGGAGGATTTTCATGCTGTGAACATAGAAACTGGGAGAAGGCGTGATCACACATTACAAAGCGAACAGTAGCGCATAATAGTTTACTACAGGTGAAAAAAGAAGCCCAAGGAGGTGAAAGGCCTATGGTGTTCTCACTATTAGGGAGTGAAACACATACCATTACAGTGCTGATGGTTTAAGAAAGGCACTATAAAAAAAAGCTTTCACTGCAGTAAGTTTGGACACACCGTGCTGGGGGTTGAAGGAAGACACTTTGGGAAAAGATGTGGTAGAAGAGGCTAAGCCAGTGGCATTAGTGAAACTGGTAAATGAAACCCCGCGTAGGAAAATGCACAGCCTCGGTACAGAGTCAGTGCCTGGTCTCTATAAAGAATTCGCCTCTGTGGATAAAGTTTACTAAGAAGGTGGGGAGGGGTGCGGGGAAGGACGATAAATTATAAGTTTTTGAGATACGGGATCTGCTTTGTCGCTAATAGTTGAGAAGTGAGGTGCCAGAAAAGCACATATGATCAGGCAGCATTTGAAGAACAGGACAATCTACATGTCAGGTATAAACCCATCGTCAGGAATGTGGCAGGGGAACAAGGGGGCTGAAAGATAAATAGGAGGGTAGGAGCTGGAATCGCGGGAGGGTCACTGGGAGGGCGATAGGAAGGTGTCGGTGGGAGTGATAGTGATATGTCGGAGGAGAGGGTGGAGTGAATAGATGGGAAGGACGATGGATAATTAAGACCGTTCAAGAGGGTGGTGTTGATTTGAATTGTTAGATCTGGCATAAGGTTGGGGGAGGGGAGATTTGGAAATTGGTGAAGTTGATGTTGATGCTGTACAGTTTGAGGGGTCCAGCTGTCCTACCACCTATCCTCTTCACCCTCTTCTCTGACCTATCACCATCACACCCCACCTGCATCTATTATCGCCTTGCAACCTACCTTCCACTCATCTCCACCCCCACCCTCCTATTTAGTTCTCAGTCCCCTTCCCCTCTATTACCCCCACCCCACTTATCTGATGAAGGACTTATGCCTGAAACGGCAACTCTCCTGCCTACCGGATAATGCCTGATCTGCTGTGCTTTTCCAGCCCCACACTTTTCAACTCTGATCTCCACCATTTACAGTCCTCACTTTCTCTCAGCCCCTAATACCAAGAGATGGAAGGATTTTCACTCTTTCTGACATGTTACTCAAGAGCGTGATAATTTGTGGAATTGGGACAGAAATTCAGGTTGGGGACAGAAACATCACATTGGAGTGCCAAATCAGGATTGGGGAAGTAACAGTGAGAGTGAGTGACAGAGTGTCAGTCCCAGGAATACAGTTTGTTCTTGTGAACGATTTAATAGGATCCAAGGTGGGAGAGACCTCTTATGGTGGAGAAGTCAAAGGAAAACTAGGGAACTGAGGAGTTAAAAGAAATATACCCAGGAATTTTCCAGACTGTGCAGTAACAACATCCCACTGTCATAAGTTACAGCAGGAAGGAAAAACGGAAGAAAAAGACAAAGGAGTTGATGCTCAGGTAACTGACACCCTGTGAGATGTCACGGTGCAGGAAAACACCTGAACGTGGAGAAAAACGGTAGGTAAGTGCAGAGGGAAATGGGCCAAAATGCACTAGATCGCTTGACTGGTAGCATACCATATTACGGGTAGCACACAAACTAACTGCAGGTGGTCACCTCGGCATACGGAAGACTCAGGCTAAGGTGCAGAAGCATTTCTAGTGGCCTGGAATGCACAAGAACGTGGTTAATTTTTGTTGTACTTGTCAGACATGCCAAATGGTAGGTAGGTCACAGGCAATAAAAACCAGCACCTTTGTTGCCAATTCCTGCATTCGAAGAACCCTTCACGTGGGTTCAGATTAATTGTGGAGCTCGCCTTTCTAATGGAAAAGTGAAAACCATTATTTGCTGACCATAATGGATGTGCCTTCCAGATTTCCAGAGACAATTCCATTATTGGAGTGTTAAAGCAAAAAGGGAGGTAGAGGAGTTTGTAGCTTTTTTACTTGCTGTGGGCTCTGCAAAGAGATTCAGTCAGACCAAGGGTCTCACTTTACCCCTCAGCAGTTTAAGGAAGTCATGGATAGCTTAGGCATACAGCACTTCAAATCAAGGGCGTCCCATCCTGAATCCCAGGGAGCATTGAAAAGTTAGCATCAGACACCGAAGACTATGTTAACAGCGTACTGTCAGGATTGGCCAAATGATTGGGATAAAGGTGTCACAGTAAATTGCTTATCATCGAAGATGCCCCAAATAAATCTACTCTGTTTCCGTCCTTTGAGTTAATCTTCGTACATGAAACGAAATCCTTTGAATTTAAATAAGTCTAAATTGACTGGACGGAAGTTGGAGATCTCACACTTGGATTATGTATGTGAGGTGAGGGAGAGATTAGACCGAGTAGGTGAGTGAACTAAACAGCACCTGAAGAGGACACAGCATAGAGTGAAGCAGGTGGGGATGACGTATTAGTAGTTTAAATAATGCTCAGGAGACCAGAAGCCAACTGAATTAGAATACTATTGTTTGGACAGCTGGAAAGCAATCAAATTATGAGAATTATTGTATCATGGGGAGTAAATCAACTCGGCATTTTGAACACTAGAGAGAGCTACTTCTTTCCAACAGCAGAGTAACTGCTGCAGAGCAGGAGTGCTAACTGGCCATCTCTACCAAAGATACATGTTCATGACAAACCTACTTGCAGTAAAACAAAATGTGACCCAAGGAGATCAGCAGCTGGAAGAGTAACGCAGCGGGGAAGATAGAGACTGTGTGGTCTTGAGATTGTAATGTTTAATATGGGGGTTGGGGGAACAGCATAATTTACAGAGTTGGAAACAGATAGTAAGTAGCTAAGAAAAGAGGGGCTTATATTTGTGAACAGCTGCTGTTTAAAGTTAACAAACTAATTTGTGAATGTTTGTTTAAACAGTGGAATGTAGGAGATCTGTATCACTCTTATTTTAACAGATTACGAGGTGAGGTGAGCTTTTCTGGAAGTTTGGTTTAATTAACAGAAGGGTTCGACTCCATCTTGTAAATGTCCATCCACGCTAACCCCATTTCCCTGCAGTTGGCCCATATCCTTCCAGTCCTTTCCTATCCACATATTTATCCAAATGCTTTTGAAATGTTGTTAATGTACCCCCCTCAGCCACATCTGCTGGCATCTCTTCCACGTACCAGCCTCTGTGTAAAGAAATGGCCCCTCAGGTTCCCTTTTATTCCTTCCCCTCTAACCTTAAACTGATCCCCTCTAATCCTTGATTCTCTACACCTTGGAAAAAGACTGACAGCATTAACCCTATCCATACCCCTCGTGATTTTATGCAGCTCTATAAGGTCCCCCCTCAGTCTCCTGCACTCTATAGGAAAGGTACTAGCTTGTCCAAACTCTCCCTATAACTCAGACCATTGGGTCCTGGCAACGTCCATGTGAATTTATTCTGCACTCTTTCTAATTTCATAGAATGTTCCCTATAACAAAGTGACAAAAACTGAACACAATACTCCAAGTGCGGCCTTACCAAAGTCCTGTGTAACTGCAACATAAATTCCCAACTTCCATACTCAATGTCCGGCCTGATGAAGGTCAGTGTGTCAAATGCCTTCTTCACTGCCCTGTCTACATCTGACTCCACTCTCAGAGAACCATGCACCTGCATACCAAGGTCTCTCTGCCCACTACACCCCTTAAGGCCCTCCCATTCGCCGTGCAACTCCTACTTGAGTTGAGTTTCCAAAATGCAAGACCTCATGCATCTATATTAAATTCTATTTGCCATTTCTCGGCCCAGTTCCCCACCTGATTAAGGTCCTGCTGCAATTTCTGATAAACTTCCTCACTGATCATGCTCCCAATTACTTTAGTGCAAACTTACAAATCATACCTTGTACATTCTCAACCAAATCATAGATAACAAACAGCTATGGACCCAGCCTCCAGTCTGACAAGCATCCTTCCACTAAACCATCTGCTTCCTACCATCAAGCCAACTGTGGATCCAATTGGCTAAAACAACACGTTTATGATCCAGAGCAATGTTACTCAAACTATGATGGAAAGACAAATGGCAAACTGTTTGGGTATTGCAAATATAGAATCGTTATTTCCCTTTCTAAACGCGCGCACACACACACACACACACAACAAACAAAATAAACAAGATATTATTGGAACTCATGACAAAAGGAAAAATTGCGAGATTGTCCAAAATGTGATTCTGCTTCTGAAGATATTCTGCTCACACAGCTGCTAGCAATGGGATTTTATCCTGGGAGAGTTGGATTTGGCTGAATTCCCTTTGCATTAGGCTGGCGGTAGGTTCCAGGTTAGCACAGTGGCTCAGTAGTTCGCGCTGTTCCATCACAGCATCAGGGACATGAGTTCAATTCCAGCCTCGGGCAACTATCTGCGTGGAGTTTGCATCTTCTCCCATTGTCTGCGTGAGCTTCTGATGGGTGCTCCCATTTCCCCCCACAGTCCAAAGCTGTATAATTCAAGTGGATTAGTCAAATAGTCCACAGTGTTCAGCGATTTCTTCTTTAGGTGCACTAGTCAGTGGTAACTGTAAGGGCATGGGAAGGTTACTTTTTGGAGGGTTAGTATGGACTTGTTGGGCCGAAGGGCTTGTTTCCACACTGCAGGGATTCTATAAAAATAAGAATGGTAACAACAGGAGAGTTTTGTTTTAGCTCGTACATGTTACTGTGATGAGGAATAATGATGGAGAGAGTGCGCAATAGGCCGTTTCTTCTCGGGCAGATGACATTTTCTCCCTCTCTGAGTTGAATCACACAATAATGTCATTCTCTCCCAAACTGGACCATGTGAGGTCTCCTTGTACATTGTCCAAACTATGTCTCCATCACATTCCCTGTTCCATGTCGTTGCATCATTGCTGCTGTCATACACAGAGCCATACCCTGAGCAGAAAATGGTCTCGGTCGATTTGAAGATATGTTTATATGGCCCTGCGTCATTAAAAAATAAAATGTTTAATGTATTCAGAATACATGGAACATGGAACATAAAACAGTACAGCACAGAACAGACCCTTCAGCCCACAATGTTGTGCCGACCATTGATCCTCATGTAAGCACCCTCAAATTTCTGTGACCATATGCATATCCAGCAGTCTCTTAAATGTCCCCAATGACCTCGCTTCCACAACTGCTGCTGGCAACGCATTCCATGCTCTCACAACTCTGTGTAAAGAACCCGCCTCTGACATCCCCTCTATACTTTCCTCCAACCAGCTTAAAACTATGACCCCTTGTGTTAGCCATTTCTGCATTTTGAAATAGTTCATGGCTATCAACTCTAACTATGTCTCTCATAATCTTGAATACCTCAATTAGGTCCCCTCTCCTCCTCCTTTCCTCCAATGAAAAAAGTCCGAGCTCAGTCAACCTCTCCTCATAAAATAAGCACTCCAGTCTAGGCAACATCCTGGTAAACCTCCTCTGAACCCTCTCCAAAGCATCCACATCTTTCCTATAATAGGGTGACCAGAACTGGACGCAGTATTCCAAGTGCGGTCTAACCAAAGTTTTATAGAGCTTCAACAAGATCTCACGACTCTTAAACTGAATCCCCCTCTTAATGAAAGCCAAAACACCATATGCTTTCTTAACAACCCTGTCCACTTGGGTGGCCATTTTAAGAGATCTATGTACCTGCACACAAAGATCTCTCTGTTCCTTCACACTGCCAAGAATCCTATACTTAATCCTGTACTCAGCTTTCAAATTCGACCTTCCAAAATGCATCACCTCGCATTTACTCAGGTTGAACTCCATCTGCCACTTCTCAGCACATCTCCACATCCTGTCAATGTCCCGCTGCAGCCTACAACAGCCCTCTATACTGTCAACGACACCTCCAACCTTCATGTCATCTGCAAACTTGCCGACCCATCCTTCAATCCCCTCATCCAAGTCATTAAAAAAAAATTACAAACAGTAGAGGCCCAAGGACAGAGCCCTGTGGAACACCACTCACCACAGCCTTCCAGGCAGAATATTTTCCTTCCACTACCACTCGTTGTCTTCTGCTGGCCAGCCAATTCTGTATCCAGACAGCTAACACAGATACCTGTGTTAAAATGAATGTTTTGTTTTAACAAATACAGAAATTACAGAAATTGCTGGAAAAGCTCGGCAGGTCTGTCAGCATCCAGATGCCTTTTACATGCTGTAGCTGTACCAGCCTCCACTACTTTCCTCTGGCAGTTCATTCCATACACACACCACCCGCTGTGTGAAAAGGTGCCCCTTAGGCCTCTTCATAATCTTTCCCCTCTCACTTTCCACCAATGTCCTCTAGTTTGGACGCCCCTAACCTGGGGAAAAACCTTGACTACAAACCCTATCCATGACCGTTCTGATTTTATAAACCTTTACTGCTGCGAAATATGTCTCCAATCAACACGAATGGCTGTACTTTCAATAATCCCAGGCCGAAATGCTGAAATTCAACACCGACACCTGTTCTTTCTCCATCAAGTCACAATTCTAAAACCAGTTTAATCAGTTTGTTCAGATATATTAGGAGACCCTTCTGTGAGATGTACACCTAGACCTTTGTGCCCGGAGGTAGGGACATGAGCACCACTCGGCAATACCCATAAAGCTGTAGCATTATTCTCCTGTGTGTTTGTTCATCAGCCTGTCCTGACATGCTGTGACATACCTCTGCAACAGGCAGGACATGAATCCATACCTTCTGGGCCAGAGCTAGGAACACTACCAAACAATTTCAGGAATTGGAATCAAACCCAGAGCCATGGCTCAGAGACAGGGACACTACCCACTACACTATTATACCCAGATTTTGGGTCACATTTTAAGGGGCAGTGTTCAGCTCGGTGTGGATTTATTATAATCAGGTTACCATTACTGAGCTACACAAAACATCTTGTTTTGTTAAACAAGTGCAAGATCGAAATTAACTATGAACATCTTTAATTGCTATTATCTGTAGTCTGCAATATTAGGGACAGAAATCCTGCAGACACACTCTGCCCAATGAAGGGTCTCAAATAGATATTTATTACTGAACACCAGACACGGAGAAAGACCATAATTTCTGGTCCCAAAACACCGATCAGTATAACCCAACTCTCACGTGTGTCTGCCCTCTGCCTAAAACCATGAAATGATACCAGGCCGCTGATTACTGTCCAGCCTCTCCTCCCCACTGACTGTGTCTGCAATCCATCCCTCCTCCCCCTAACCACACAAGGCAAACCAAGCTCAGGGTCTTTGTGAAAATCAAGGCCGGAGTGTGCAGGCCTCCTGGAGAGGGGGGGGGGAGGGGCTTTTTAAAATTAAACGGGGAAGGTGAGGAGGTGGTAATATCACTCACTGGCCGAGGCGTGGCAGATGGAGTTTAGTTTGGATTAATGCGAGGTATTGGATTTGGTAAATCCAACAAGGGTAAGACTTATACAATTAAACGTAGGGTCTTTGGCAGTGCTGTAGGACAGAGACCAAGGCCGTCAGGTAGTATTCTTAAAAATGCGCACCTCATATATATAATGTGATTAAGAAGGTGTTTTGCACACTTTCCTAATTGGTCAGACCTTTGAGTATCGGAATTGGGACGTCATGTTGAGGTTGTACAGGACATTGGTGAGACCTCTTCCGGAATACTGTGTCCAGTCTGGGCATCCTGCCCACTCATTCCATGGGCACACCACCCTCTGGGTGAAAAAGCTGCCCCTTAGGTCACTTTTAAATGTTTCTCCTCTTACAACTATGTCCTCTAGTTTTGATCTCCACTCCCCTTATAAAATACATTGACTATTCACTTTGATATTATTGACCTTGATGTTATTAAGCTGGAGAGGGTTCAGAAGAGTTTAACCTGAATGTTGCTGGAAATGGAGGGTTGAGCTATAAGGAGAGGCTGAATAGGCTGGAACATTTTTCACTGGAGAGTATGAGATGGAGGGGTAACTTTGCAGAGGTTTATAAAATAATGAGGAGTACAGATAAGCTGAAGGGCTGATGTCTTTTCCCTAGAGTTGGGGATTCAAAACGGAGGGATATTTTGAGGCGTGTGGAAAACGATTTACAAAATTCAGGAAAGGTAATTATTTTAGACAGAAGCTGGCTTGTGTGTGGAATGAACTTGCAGAGCAAGTGGTGAAAACAGGGACAGTTACAACGTTTAAAGGACATTTAGATCAGTACATGGATAAGACATCAGTTTGGATGGTGCTGTGAGCAGCTGCCCTCTCCCTCCCCCTGTCTGAGTGAATCCCTGTTGGTTTTCACCCTCTACCAATGCCTGTGCAGTGGCGTGAGGAGACCAGCAGAGGGTGGCATTGCATCACTTTCAGCACCACAGAGACTGCCAGACCTGCCCCACACAGAGACACACAGATACACACACAGCAATTGTTAGGCACGGCATAGATCCCATCTGGTAATTTAAACTAAACATAATTAAATGCTCAGTTCGCCTCAAAAACTGTTAAAATATGAGTGACAGAGAACTCCCAAATTCCGCTGTTTAAATAAAAACAACAATGTAGTTTTTAACACTGAAAGTGAACTGAAAGACCCTCTATCTCTTAACTGCTTATAACCCGACCCAGCGCTACAGCAATATACTGTTTCTGGGTCTGCCATCCTCTCATATCACAGGGACTTGTAAGCTCCCAGTTCAGAGCAGCATTCACCCTCGCTTAAAGATACAGTACACACTTTCACCTTCATCCCATTATACCCTGATGAATATCGATAAGTGGAACCTATCCGGATTTCTCTTGCTCTGTGGTTTGTCAATATTTCATCTACTCTGTCTCGTATGTGTTAGGACTTTTGTTATTTCATTGACAGTATGTCATTATTCGACTCTGTCCGTGGGAATATATCAGTATTTCACTTGCTCACACTCCTGTGTGTGGGGCAGGATTTCAGTTGTTTCATGGGGACTGTGACACTGTGACAATCTCAATGTTTGTAAATGGGACCAAACCTGCAAGAATTGTAAATCTTTGGAGGACAGTGTGGAACTCTAACAGGACAGTGACACGCTGGTAGACGGGGATCGATGCAGAGCAGTGTGAGGTGATGCACTTTGGTATGAAAGATAAAGAAAGACAGTTTAAAACAGGCTGTGTCATTATAAAGGGGCTGCAGGAACAGAGGGCCCTGGGTGTATATGAACAGGAGCTTTGTTTGGGGGTCGGTGCTATAACAGATATACCGTGAGTGTGAGGGAGCAGAGAGAATACAGTGACCCTTATCCTGACAGAGCGGGGAAGGTTATTGATGCTTGTCTTGTATTGCTGGACAATTCTTCAGACCGCAGATACTGCACTGAGCTGGGTGGGGAGCTTAGACCATGCTCAGTGGGTCTGGTGGTGTGGCTCCCTCTGGGAAGAGAATGGTCACCCTCTGTACTAGCCCATCCACCAGGACCTCTGTGCCTCAGTCGACAAACCGTGGTGTAATTGCCCCTTATCTGCCATGCTCGGGGTAAACTGTGCAGGGCAGCTCCAAGCTGAGAAATCTCAACCATGTGCCCATTGGCCTTTTTAAGATGGCACCAGTGCCACGGGTCACGGAATATCCAGGTGCACCCGGGCGACTGAGAGTCCCTCCAGCCATGATGGGTGGGAGAATCGGGCTGGTATAGAATGAGAGGGACACCATGGGGTGGGGGTGGGGGCGGGGTGGGGGTAGTCAATGAGTTGTGTTTGATAAGATAGCACCAGGAATCTAGCTTGGCCTCGTACAGATAATCTCTCTGTCACACTCAATGAAAATGACACTGAGGCAAATTATTGTTAGAATCAGCCCAGTGAGTCAGAGATTCTGTTGTAACTGCTCCCATTTACAAAGCTGTAGAACAAATGCTCATCCAAAACTCTCCATCATTTCACCTCACACCAATCTCCCTTTTTTCCATCTTTCCTGGGAAGACTGGCTCATGTTACAGGTTGTTACCAAAGTGTCTACATTTCAGCATTCTGAAACCTGGGAACACATCCGTCCATGACACTGTCTCTCAGTCTCCCCCTCTCTGTCTATACCACAAACCCCTCCCATGTGGTGATATTTAAACTGATTCCCCCGCCATCTCTCTCTGGCAGGGATGTTCACACCCACAGCACCCCCTTGTCAGTGCACAATATCGATATGGAGCTGGAAATGGGTGGGAGCTGTACTTCCTGTCACTTCCAGCATGGGCTGCAAGTTTCCCCTCACTGGGCAAGGATCTAACAGTGTTACTGGGTAATGCACTGGGGTGGGGTACACAGTCCTACATGCTGGGAGGGTAACTGCTCCTGGGTTACAGATCAATGCACTGGGGTGGGGTACACAGCCCTACATGCTGGGAGGGTAACTGCTCCTGGGTTACAGATCAATGCACTGGGGTGGGGCACACAGTCCTACATGCTGGGAGGGTAACTGCTCCTGGGTCACAGATCAATGCACTGGGGTGGGTACACAGCCCTACATGCTGGGAGGTAACTGCTCCTGGGTTACAGGTCAATGCACTGGGGTGGTGCACACAGCCCTACATGCTGGGAGGGTAACTGCTCCTGGTTTACAGATGAATTCATGGGTGATCACTGCACAGGTAACTGTGCTGGTCAGACTGTACGGTTGAGGTTTATAGATAATACAATGATGTGGTCTGCACAGCTCCCCGTGCGGGACAGGTATGTAGCCTGTGCACAGTCCATCATGGTGGTGGGGTGGATGGGGTGGGGGGTGAAAGGTGATGGACAGATCAAGAGTTCCCCGGAACGTTCTGTCCCTGACATTCTATAACTGACATTCCCCGGAACGTTCTGTCCCTGACATTCTATAACTGACATTCCCCGGAACGTTCTGTCCCTGACATTCTATAACTGACATTCCCCGGAACGTTCTGTCCCTGACGTTGTTTGTTTGTGAACGGCCGGACGTCAGTGAATTGAACAAACGATAAGATCCCGAGGGAAGAGATCCCGTTCCAGGGAGAAGGAGACACTGTTCCGAAGGCCCCTCAGGCAGTTAAAGGGGGGAATACGTTTTCCCTGCGTTTACATTTCTCCACGACACAGGATCGACCACAATTTAGACCAAAATACAGAAATTCCCAAACTCCGTTTGTCTTCAGGAAACTGGGGGAGAATCCTTCAGGACAGCAACGTTCCCACTCTCCGTATTAGGAACTGGGAAGGAGTGACCTGTGTCTGCTCTCGAGTGATCGAGTGTGTGGGAATGTTCTAGAAACCATCTGTCCTTATGGATGTGTCTCTGTGTGTTTGGGGAGGGAGGGTTTCTTGTGGTCTATGTCACATTTTTGTCAGTAATTCCGACCTTCCCATTTGTTATTCCAGCTCCAATTATTTTCGTAAATCCCTGAATACAGGGACACATTTGAAAATCTCACTGGGTCCCCGATCAAACGGGTCCCTTTGCCTCCAGGCTGATGGATAATGGGTTTGTTTTCCTTCCTCACAGTTAACGTAGTGACCATCTACGTCCTGCTTTATAAAGATTGTGGATTGTCTCCATGTGTCAGACGTTACCTGGGGGCCATGGCAGCGGCGGATCTCCTGGTCATTATCCTCGACCTGATCCTGAGACACATTCCCATTGTTTATCAGGAACAGTTTTATTTCCTGAGGGACTCCGTCCCCGTGTGTAATATCCACGCCGTCCTGCTTTATGCAGCCACTGACTGCTCTGTCTGGTTCACCGTCACTTTCACCTTTGATCGGTTTGTGGCCATTTGTTGCCAGAAGCTGAAAAGTAAATATTGCAGTGAGAAAACGGCGGCTGTGGTTCTGGGAGCAGTGACTGTGCTGAGCTGTTTAAAGAACATTTCCTGGTATTTTATGCTCACGGCTCGGTATCGGCTGGGGAACGCCCCCTGGTTTTGTGATGTAACAGGCGCTGTTCAATTCTCCAGTGTCTGGGTCACAATCGAGTTCCTCCACCACATTCTAACCCCGGGTGTCCCATTTCTCCTGATTCTGCTGCTCAATGTTCTCACCGTCAGACACATTTTAGTGACCAGCAGAGCCCGCAGGAGACTCCGCGCTCACACCAATGGGGACGCTCAGTCTGACACTGAAATGAGAAACCGAAAAAAATCCATCATTTTACTGTTTGTGATCTCGGCCAATTTCATCCTGTTATGGTCAACATTAATGCTGTATTCTATATGGTACCGGATGTATAATATTGGGTATCGGTCTGTGTATCTCGATCCCTTTGTGCAGGACTTGGGCTTCATGCTGCAGCTCCTCAGTTGCTGCACAAACACCGCGATTTATGCCGTGACCCAGACTAAGTTCAGGCAGCAGCTGAAGAATGTGCTGAAATATCCCTTCACCCAAATCCATCCATCCATCAAATTCCCTCATTAATCACACCATCCGGGATTTTCTCATTTCAGTTCAGTGTTTCAGCGATGGAGCAGCCTGTCGCTATGGTAACAGACTGAGGGGAGCGCTGGTTTGTCCATCCTTATCCCACAGGGGGGTTACAGGGAAACATTTCAATGTTTCTCACAACTCAGGGGCCAGTGAGAAAAGGCACCATCCCACTGACTGTATCCATCACTTCCATTTGTAACCAATAAAAATGCTGATGACAGCGTGCCGAGCAGCAGAGGGACCGATGTTGTTGTGTGTCTTTGTGTTGGAGAAGCTGAGCTGGAGAGAGACAGACTCAGCCCCAAGTCCTGGTCCTCAGGGAAGGGGAGGGCACCGCGCCCTGAGCTCAGGAGCTGGGTTTTACTCCCACTATCCCCCCGACTCCAATCTGGCCTCCCCATTACCTCTCCCCTACTCTTTCTCCTCAGTTTTCTCTCTCTCTCTCTTTCAGCACACACACTCTTTCTCAAACCTCACCTCATCCCTCTCTCTCTCTCTCTCTCTCTCTCTCACACTCACACACACACACACACCCCCTCCAAACCTGGTTTCTCCACCTGCCTCATTCTTCCCTCTCATGCCGTCGCTGTCTCCCTCCAACAATTCCATCAATACCCCATTTTGCCCACCTCCCACACGCAGCCTCACCCCAAACATCCCCAGTCTCTGGGTCAGAGGGAGAGGGAAGGAGCAGGGAGACAGAGTGTGTCAGAGAGACAGGGAGGGAGGGACAGGAGGGAGACAGATTCAGTCAGAGAGAAAGAGAGGGAGGTGGAGAGAGAGAGAGGGCGAGAGAGAGAGTGAGAGAGACAGAAGGGGAGGAGATAATGAGAGAGAGAGGGCGAGAGAGAGAGATAGGGTGAGAGAGGGGGGCAAGAGAGAAAGGGGAGGCGAGGGAGAGGGGGGTTTGGGAGATGGGGGCAAGAGAAAACAGGATGGCTAGAGAGAGATAGAGGCGGGAAGAGATAGAGATAGAGGTACGAAGAGAGAGGGTTGAGAGAGGGAGGTGAGAGAGAGAGAGGGGGGAGAGAGAGCAAGGTCGAGACAGAGAGATGGTGAGAGG